>NW_019214015.1:95364-142164 GCF_002532875.2 Varroa jacobsoni
AGACCTTTATTGAAACGCCGGTTTTCATTAAATTGTGGTACAAAATTACCGAAATAAGCTGTTTTTTTTCAGCGTTACTTTTTTCGAATATTTCTATCTTTCTCTAGCGCAATACGCTAGAAATGTTCGTTCAAATGCAACATTACTAAGTTACCATTAGTAAGTAGTTGCAATAAGCTCACATCTTTAACATGATGCAACCGGGGTCACATCATTTTGAATAGGATGCATAGGTTTTTTTACCCATCGTTGCTACCTCTACTCTATTCCAATTAGTCGAATGAAGTTACTATCTGCTGTTACTGCAATTTACGTTTAACGATCTATCATAGTAACAGCATTAATCGACAAACAAAACAATATAGAAATAGAACGTTTTTGCACTATCGAAACTCTTTACAAATTTCATGTGTGAACTGCGTACTCATGCCCGACGCGACAATAAAAGAAAGGGAAGAGAGAGAGGAACAAAGAAAGGGCGTGTGTATTCTAGTTGAAAAACAAAAGCAGCAAATCAAACAGGCCTATTGAGAAATAGGCATAAAAGGCCGTCGAGAAAGACACAGCCGTTACCATTATCCGTCCAACAGCTAATTCAGTAGGCAACTCACCAGCTGATTGGCTTTAGCCCTAGTAAAGTCAGGTGATGGCCTTACCTTGTTATGTTCTGGCTGCTAACTAACTTCACTCTCTCCGGCATTTGCCAACACCAGCTCAACGTTGCCGCAAACAAGCTGGTACTCGTAAATAAATACATACTATCTCCTGCGGCTTTCCTCCCGTGTATTGCTAAGGTTGACCATTAGACGAAAATGGTATTTTACGAAGACCAGGATCATTCAGCTAAGTTATTATAGTATGTCGAATACGCCGACTACGGACCAAAGGATGCGGGAAGTCTCGTTCGTACGCAGACGAGACCTGACCCCCCGATGGTCAGAAGCCAACTTGTCTCTTACAGCTGGCAGACAACAACGAAGTCACGACGGATTTTACATCGTCATAGCCACGAACCGTTGGCGGCCATTAAAGCGGAGGAACTGCAACCGACGCCTATTTAGTCAGACATCAGAAGCCCCAGCAACGTCGGCACCAATGAGCGAAATTACTAGCTTTACTGATAATAATGTGATTTCATGATACTTTTGTACGTAAGTAGATTACGGCCATTTAATGGTTACTCACTCCGTTTTAATGATAATGTCTATCATGATTGAATAATAATATTGTGCGCATGGGAACTGCGTAATGGAAAACTATTTTTTCGTCGAAG
This sequence comes from Varroa jacobsoni, assembly GCF_002532875.2. Taxonomy (NCBI): domain Eukaryota; kingdom Metazoa; phylum Arthropoda; class Arachnida; order Mesostigmata; family Varroidae; genus Varroa; species Varroa jacobsoni. The sequence continues at coordinate 96,638 of NW_019214015.1, forward strand.
CTTCACCTCCGCCAAGTTGTCATGAAACATATTATATATAACAAATTTTTTCTCTGTTCAATAATATTTTGATAGAGTCCGTCCTAGATGAGAAGTCATACCTTCAGTGACTCCCTTTCCTTGTACACTTCATGGCAGATTTACTATTGTCTTGTAAGAACTAGAAATCCATTTTGTTCGTAAACAGGAGAAAAACTCAGATTGATTTTGAAATCAAAGTTGCCTTTTAATTGTCATAAATACTTGCTTCATTAGAAAATTGTCTTCCCTAGAAACTTTCAAAAATCACAATTACTCTTTGGTCCAAGTAAGGACCAATTTCTACCAGCTCTCTTTACGCACAAATTATTACGATGAGGCCTTTTTGCAATAGCACCATTGATTCCGCTGAATGATCGAATATCACGTTCCGTGTATATAATTATCGTATGCAATCACTTGCGCTAAACCATGTCACTGTCGTTAAATAGCTACGAATATATCCTTACACCTTTCTTAAGGTCAGCGTGAATTATAGCTACCGCTTCATTAGGCACCTTAAAACCTGCTAATTGGGCTCAGTCTTGAAAGATACTTATTACTGTCATCGTACATATAACGAAGAGGGACAATATAGCGATCCCCCCGAATTTCCGGCTCATTCTGTATTATCTCCTCGACTTTTCATTGCTCCTAAAGATGTTTCGCGTTATCATTGTCGGACTAAAATTCTGTCGAGACACGGTTACTTGCTAATTATAGCCCTGCATCTCACTAATACAATCTAGCCTCTCAGCAAAATCTGCTGTCTGCTATCATTTTAGCAGATTAGTAGCAACCCATTAAGACCTCAAACATAGCTTCCACTGCTTGTACTTAAACACATCCACCTCTAATGGGGTACCCACTTTATGTCGTTGCTTTTTACGGCTACGTTCAGCATTGATAACACCCGATTTTGGTTGTTTCGTCTCCCTCCGACCTGACCCAATCGTCATTAGCTGTCATACCATTCAAAGCATGGCAGCTTATCAGAAACATGTACTTGTCCGACAAACGGACTGACTTAAGCGAGGGGAAGCACACAGACATTAGCGAGATGGCTAGGTTTGCGTCTCGCTAAACACACTGAGTCAAATACCGTACATCTCAGGATCCGACAATCATTAGGGTTCCACAATCTCGTTGCGATTCCTTTAGTTGCTAGTGCTAATACAACAGCTGCGATGAATGTAGCCGTCGTTGTTTTTGCTACCCCTTGGATGAAATCGTAGACGTTTTTGCGGGCGTCGATCTCTTCCTCGGGACATTTGTCTTTTTCCGGCGGAAAATTTTCATTAAAATTCCCATGATGCGTTTTCCTAGTTGCCGCCGTTGTTCTTCGTATTTCTGCACCGATCGTGAGTTCTTCATCCGCAGAGGATTGATTGTAAACCCATTCGACCTTTTGTCTATGATTGAAATCACCCATGTATATGTCAAGCGGAACGAACAGAGTCAGGCCACTGCTGCCTCTATCGGTAACTATGTCGAATACTGCCATCATAAATTTGTGTACAGCATCAATTACATACAGAGAACATTCAACGTAGCGTTTACGAACCGATAGTTGAGGTCACCTAACGAGGGGCTTGCTAACTGAATGAACGACATTCATTCATTTTCACATTGAGTTACAAAAAAAGAAGATTACCACTGAGATATGGTCATTTCGTTCAACGTATAATGCATTACATTATCTTCAATCTATTGCTCAATAAAAATGAAGACACCCCGAGAGATTTCGTAGATATATATATAATATCAGCCGAGCATATTATCGCTTAATCACCTAAAGGACCTCGTGGAATTAATTTACCTCAGTCTCAGTATAGTTTTCTTTGCCGGCTACGGCCTAACAATTTAAATTGATCATGACTACATCGATCTATGGCATGTCCCTCGCAAATATCAAAGCACGCAGTTAGTTTAGAAGCCACCGTGGCACCGAATGTGTTGGTATCGCTTATATAGCGGGTCTGTTAGTCGGGATGGGCCGGTCGTTTCGATTCTATTCTACTTCTCTATTTTTAGGCAGCCGTTGGACAACGTAACTTAATCACTTAGTAGTTTGTCCCTTACGATTTGTTCATGTGCTATTTGCCCTCCGCCGAGAATAACGCTTACTGATACTGGTTACGCCATAAGTCGATCATCGATGCATCGTGCGATGCGCGAGTGTCATAACGTTACGCTATGGCTGTGGTTAAATATTGCGACATGATGCTTCACAAAAAGCCATTGAAATAAAAGGGCAGAGGTCGATCGATACCAAACCACTTAGGGGTGTATAAGTATAGTGCATGTAATTACTACTAAGTCCCGTAGTGATCTTTTAATGCGCGCAAACATCTTGTATTAAACCGAACCTTCGTATGCCTCTTAAATTCGTTCGATAACTTAATAGAGAATTTAATTCTACATTTATAATATATAACTTTATAATTCAGTCCGTATTGGAAGACAATACAAATTCAACCGGTCATCAGCCCACGACTCAGCTAGATTGAAATAACTTTTATAAAATTGAGAACTACAAAATATAAATCCTTTAACAGAAGCAATCAAACAGGTCGAAAAATACAGATATCAATCTGCAATTAGTGGGCTGGTACACAATACCCTCTCATGAGTCTGTCGTAAAATCTATTGAGGTTTGCAGGCGCTGACTGACTTGTAAAGATAGAATTAGTGACATTTCAGAAACTACTGATCAAATCTTCTTCAGGCAGGAATGGAAAAGGTTTCGAAGCGTATTACAAGAAATGCGCGTAGGAGTTGGCGTACCTCGGCCGAACATCGGCTTCATTTTTCTTTAGATGTTATTAGCAACCTAACATTTTTCGATTTCAGCCCACAATCCGCACAGGATTGGGTTAAGCGAAGAGACCAATTTATACCCCGACATGAAATTAAGGTCGTGCTTAACTTTCCCATTGAAAGCCGGCAATGCTGTAGTTCCAGATCTGTGATTTTCATACAAAAATTAAGTTGTTTTACCGAATTTTCCGATAAAGCCATAGTAACAAAGGTTGCATCGAGCGAATTTAGCCAGACATATAGCCGAAGAAATGTCCCGTTCAAAGGGAAACGTGGAACTGTCGTGAATACCGCTCGTTTGCATCGTTTAACGAAAGGAAATATATCATGAGCATGACCATACTACCACTAAAAGAGCCATGGATAAGCCTGTGATGTACGCCTTGCTTGGATAAAAATTTCAACCAAAAACACCACTCGTTATGAGTATTTACCTCTGATTCAGATTTAAATAGAGGTGTTGTCACGTGTTCCGACAGCCGCCTATCGAAGCTAGATTATAGCAAGTTGCCATTGCAGACCCATCGATCTTCTCGACAACTAGTGAGCGAATGAATTCAGCAGCAGTGTATTCATCGCGAAGTCCACATCACAACACGTGTGCTTTATTTAATCGCACCACACAACCAGTCACTGAGATTCCTTTTCTTTATATTGAAGATTGAAGGCGTTGAAATTGCCCGTATGTCATAGCTGGGGTAAATAAGGCTTATGCTTTGAGCGTAGAGAGAACGCTATACTTTCAGCTGTATATGTACAAATACGGCGGTAAAAAACAGAGTGGAACTCTCCTCTAGGAAAAGAAACATTCACGGCTGCGTCAAAACATTAAGACCCATTACGAGCTGTAAAATTACTTCTAAAAAACTGCATACATATCCTTCTATGATACTCATCTATATCGACAACCGTACCTCCGTTCAGCAAGCAATGTTTATCAATAGCTTTACATTGGCAATTAAAGACAACTAATGAATAACCTAATCAAAGTTTCATATCGACACAAAGTAACCATTTGTATTATTATTTTTCATTTGCTATTTTCGGGGACTCACCTTTATCGCCTTTGGGACCTGGTGGTCCGGGCTCTCCTCTAGGACCGTCGATTCCAATCGCCCCTGGGAAGCCGGGTCTGCCAGGTTCTCCGGGAGGACCTGGAGGCCCAAGTTCGCCCCTATCTCCCTTCAAGCCTCGTTTACCTCGTCGGCCAGAGGGACACGTACAGCCGGTCGGGGTTTCACGTGCGCGTCTCGATAGCGTGACGGCCAACGTATCTAACTTGTTCTGCTCGAGTGAGAAAGAGCCAACGGCGTCGCGTAGTCGGTGCAATTCCATATGCTGCTGGTAGAGTCGAACTATACATCCGACGACGAGCGCGAAATTGACAATTATCGCGAACCACAGCAGCCGCCGAGATCGAGAAGCCGGCGCTGTCAAGGCGGTGTACGCCGCCTGTTTCACAAGGGCGGTCATAACGCGCGAAAGAGTTCGCGCGCTCCCGTTATATACACGATTAGTGCTCCGTTTATGAATAGGACTTCTTGAAGATCGCTTTCTGTCGTTGTTACCGACCGAGCACAATTTCTTGTACCTATCCAAGGGCGTATGTAGTCCTTTGTGTTATGCCGTCATGCAACGAAGAAACAATCTCTCTGGTCAACCAGCACTCACTGGACAGTAAACACGCTTCTAACTCACCTCAGACACTTTTCTCCTGCTTTTCACACACAAGGCACCGCACGTCAAGCTTCTTCTCAAACTTGTCACACTTTACCCGGTTAGGATAATAATGGAAGTTCGCTAGCACAATGGTTTTTTCAGAGCCGCACGATATCACTCTACATATACGCATGCGTATATGCACAACACAGTATCCGAGGAACTAAGGTATGGAGTCGCCTATGTAACAAGATGCATCTGCGGGGTAGCGCCTACATGGTGCACTGGGTGTTTGCCACAAGCACGCCGTTTCGTCCATAGGAAACACTTGGGGTAAGGCTCCCGCCACGGAAGTTCAAACACGACTGGAGTCCGGCTCGCACCGTGTGGAGAGGAGGAAAATTTGTGGGAGAGGGTACGTAATGTCGCGGTGTGGGTAACAATTTGCAGTCGTAATTCTTAACTGAAGAAATACCATCTGATAGAAACTTAGACTTGTGAAAGCAGTTGCTGAAATAAAAACACCTTGAGACTTAATTGAACTTTTACTAAATATAAGAACTTCTACACTCGGTCAGATCTTAGCGTGAGCATCCAACTTAATAGATGGTGTTATATATATTTAAAGCAATTTCCTGTTTATTTAATGGTTTTTTTACTATTATGAAGTTTATACTGACCACAAGGTATGTGAGAAATATTCTATTTGTGTTGCTCGAAAAAACGCGCATAATCAAAACGGTACTAATGCGAGATCTAGATTATCGAGCGGTTCACGATTCGACAGTGGGTAGGAGGAAACAGCTACATTCGATTTTACTTGTCGTTTATCAGATTTTTCATTACTTTGTTGTGTCCTTTGAGAGATGCGCCAAGGTGTGTGGCATAATTACCGTCTACATACACTATGTTCCAAATCTTTGGCGAGATAAAGGCTCGCCGGACAACTCACGAAGTAATTCGCTTGTTAAGTGCTCCGGAAGTCCAATCAAAACTCGGCGGATATCATACTTCAAAACCGATCGCATCCTCGACTATCGAAGTTGGAATTTCGAAGTCGGTCAACAATGACCAATCGATACCTCACTACTTGAAACCTCAACCTCTTAGAAAACCGGGTATGCCAAGCTTTAATAGAGGTTTCGAAAAAAAGTTATAACAGTTTTAGTAATCATCCCTAGCCTATACCATCAACAAAAGCTAGGTTCATGATGGATTGAATTAAAATATAAATATATGGCAAGAACATGGAAATATAAGATATTGGTCTGTCAAATGGCCTTATTGGCTCTGCCGAACATGGCAGACCTCGTTTGAAGTCATGCGTTTGATGGTTGCCTTCTATACCTAGTTGCTGCGTACAGTGATCATTATTCTCACACCCATACAAGCCATTATTATAAGACTATTCTGATTATTTCTGGCTTGAAAGTGAAACAAAATCCGATCGGTAAGATGCGGATTATTACCGTTGGAAAGTAGTGTTAATTAAACCATTTCTTTTTTTTTGCGTTAAGGCAGTCGATTAGGTGGAATTAAAAGGGTGGCGCCAAGCGTGAAGGCCGATCCTCCAAAACGAGCACGTACCCCGTTAGCGAGTGGTTCACGCTGCTTCGCCGTAATGTACGCGAAGCCTCAGACGAAAAAAAACAAAACCTGGGAGGACGATGGTTATCTCTTTCTCACAAAAAATAATACACTTATCTTACGAAACATGCAGGTTTGTGCCAATTATAGGAAGCTAAATTCATTGAAATACTTAAGCATAGTTCACATACATGATTGTTTACTGACTCAACCACTTCGATGTGAGTTACTCGTCGCTTTATTCTAATTGTGATTTACTCTTGATTTCAGGGAGATGAAGTAACTTCGGGAGCGTTCTTAGCTCAAAATTTGACCAATGGTAGCATTTTCAGCTTGGGGGATAAAATGATCCAGATTCAGGATGAACTTAATGAAATGCTAGAATTTAAACCCTAGCGAAACACATACGAGTCGATATTTTATGTGTAAACAAGTATACGAACGAAGTTGCGCCTTCGTTGTACCGAAGAAGAATGTTGATTTTTCTATGATACGTATCGCCCTGAATTTATAATTAAACGAAGTAAATATATTATGACGAGTTTCACTTGTGTGAGTGTCTTTATTGTTTATTTTAGCAATACATTGAAACAAAGTGAAGGGGAAGATTATTACAGTTGAGTAATAGTAATAATGAGCAAGATGTGCTGGATCAAACAAATCCTTGCAACAATCGGTTTTCCCCGGCGGGCCTCTTGCCCCGCCAATATCGCTCCGCCAACCACCCAATGAATGTGTTAAACTGGTCACTTCTTAGCGCCACCTGATCGTACAGTGAAAACAAACGCGAGGACATCCTGTGAGACATATATGTGCGGTATATTTAGCAGTGACTCAGTTCAATCAGCGAACAGCAGAGCTGGAGTTCAATGTAATCGATGTGACAGTGCGTGATTTGATAGCCGGCCGTCAGGAAGTGAGTTTTCACACTAAGTGTTTGTGTGCACATACTCATTTCTTTCAGCTGTGATCTTCTATGATTACAGTGCCAGCGGCGATCGTAGCAGTTAGCAACGATGGCAGATCTCACTACCTCTGAGGTATGCTCTCGAATTTTACGACTATTTCACTTGTGGAAAAATTTACTCTTGCCAGACATTATTTAGGAGTTCAAATGTGGACTTTCAAACACACCAATGATTTTCTCTTTGGCACAATATAAGCACTGCCATACTAGTCAACTGTTCTCCCTTTTGGGTTGTTCTGGATTTGCTTTTTTCAAGTCCTGGGCGAATCCGTAGCTCATCGCAATATATGTGAAGTTAAATATTATCATATAACACAAGTAATCGAATAGCAGATATATAACAACAGCGGAGTGAATGGATCCAAAAGGCGGCTTAATTTGTACTCCATAAAGCCATACTTTTTAACAAAATAATTCGCAGTACTTGAAATCGTGACTCTCTATAGTGAAAGAAACAGTTAATATTCATGTAGTATAAGTTGCTCGGATAAGTTGAATTCCTATTGCAAAGCCGAAAGTTGTTGGCTTAGACCTCGTAGCACAATCGTAACGTAATTTTATTTCTTCCTAAGTTAAAAATTGTAAATTTATTTAGTACTGGATTGGCACATCGTGATTAAATCAGTTAGTCGAAATAGCACACTGATTTCTATTAAATGCCTGCAAAAAAACAGATTATTAAAACTATTAGCTTTATTTAGGGGGCCTTTAAAAGTATTTTCGAGAAATTTCATTGCATCTCTAGTTTCACTCCTAGCTAGCGAACCTCAGGTTTTCTAAGCGTGGTACTAGCTATCCATTGATTGACCGCATATACCGCATAACTGTAGCCTAGAGCAATTTTTGGAAAAAACATTTAAAAGGCATACGTTAAACACGATCAATCTTTCTGAGAGATCAGACTGAAAAGTTGATATAGGCCCTTACTCTACCCCGTGCAGTTCGCTTTTTTAATAGTGGACTGCTATAACTGCAGATTTAGAATTAGGTACGGGTCAAATTTTTCTCATCAGTAATACCAATTGAAATGTCGTGGGGATTGTATGCTCATTCTAAAGCTATCTCAGTAGGTTCGTTCCAAGCTAGCAAATAAGCAAGTTCGACACTCAACCTACCACAAGTGGTCGATTTGACCGTTTGAAATTTCTTTTTAGAAGTTCTTGCTTTAAGCATTATCACACCTCCATCGAACTTTACGCCATGAAAAATATATATTTAATTGTAAGAATAACAACTTTTTCGAGATCGGGCATTTTGTCCATGCACGGTGGGGACGGGTATTCAAGGAACATATGCATTTAATGTTAAATTTTAAAAAATGCCCCAAGAAGCAACCATTTCAGGTGGCGAAAAGTTAGCTTATGATTTATAAAGTGGTGTTTCGTTGAACTGAAAGCCGCAGTTAAATAACATTACTCTTTATTGTTATACCACAAACAGGATCAAAAAGATTAAATATAATTCTTAACATATAAAGAAGTTATGCAGTCTTTAAAATAGTACATTAAGGCCCTATCACGAAGCTAAATGTAAGCTAATTTTACTCTTGATAGTTTTTTTACGTCTTTGACAGGATTCATAATCGGTTAAGTTTTGTAAGTCAGGTGCTTCGCCAATCAGTCTTTCAGACTTTGTGGCGGCAGACTGTGATGCGCCTGCACGGGCGTAACTGCTCCGTCCAGAAAAGTTAAGATTTTGTACTAGTTTGGCAAATTTGGTAGTGACATTCGGTCTCCAGTGCAAGTTCAATCCCACTAAACATCTATAAATCAAATTTGCAGCTCAGCAACCGGACTTTCTGTGGGCCGGTTCGTCACATTATATTAAAGCTCTAATCCGCTCATTCTCATGATCTTATTAAATTGTAATTAACTTGAACGGCTCATTTCTGTGGTTACCATTTTCGTCAACAACATAATGATCACCAGTATTCTCACTTGCTTTACGAGAACTATTATGTCGAACAGACAGGATTAAATGATGCTTCAGACGTAGCAAACGTATACATTACACTATAGTAAATAAGAAGACGATAATACACATTTTTTTGTATTTGATTACAGTTTGTGGTCGATGAAGTCAGCACGATGATCCGAGAGGTAGGCATCTTTTTGTCGACTTAATATCTAAGCGTTGTATTGTGCATACTGAACTACACATACGCATGGCAGGTATGCGAAAGCACTGTGAAGGCTTGGTAGTTAAACAAAAAGTATCTGGTTGTCAGCGGCCCTTATAAGTTACCCTAATTTATCCAAAATTTTTGTACACGGTCTTTTAGTTTTTTATTAGGTGAAATTTCCGATTAAGAATTGACAGCATGCATGTCTGTAGCTGATATAGCATTTGTAAGTTGGATAATTTCTTCTGGAGTTTCTGGAATCCGCCGCGCTATAACCCAGAAGATTTCGGATCATCCTAAGTTGTTAACAACTCCTAAAAGGCTAAAAGCATGGTCGTCAAGCAGACTTGGTGGGAATGTTTACTAAGCCTGTGTATATACGCTCTGATCTCTAATTATTTGAGCCCTCGCAAAATGTTGGATTTACCTATTATATCACACTGTTTGTACGTGTTTCTTTAAGGGCTAAACTGCACCACATTATCTCTTCGGGTAAAACGTTTGGCAACATATTAAGTATAACTACAATTGAATCTTCAGTATTGTGGAAGCTTCAACACAAGATTGGTCCAATATTATCAAGCTGTACATTTCCTCAACAGGGTATCGATTTTTCGTCATCGGAAAAAAAACAGCTGTAATAATAATAGCAATAATAGTGAAGAGAGTAATCAAACAGCAATATCGTTGCACAAGCAAAGATTTCGCCAGTGAGAGAACTAAATTTTTTGTCATACCTGTGGGTCGGTTATTAGACCACCCATATTATGACATTCACGTCTCTGGCAAGAGCTGGGTATGGGAACGTGTGACTCCTATGAGCCACCTTTTAGGTATCCGATAAATAGGTCTTCGTGCAGCTAAGTTTATCGTGTTTCTGTTCCGTTTATATAAACATCAAACATCAAGTTACTTCCATGTATATGTCGTGTGCTATTTAAACACAAGCGAAACAAGTCAACACGCAATAGTACGTGCGCCAATGAAACGCGCCTCGGTTTCATCTCGCTATCCTCAACCGCAGCTAAAACCCGAAACAGATTTGGGCGCGAACTGCCTTGTGGGGGGGGGGGGGCTATTATTTGAATGACTGATACACTGATACGCACGAATCTGGGTCGCGATCTAGGATAATGACAGACACGGAAGCAATTGCACCAGTATATATATTGCATGCAAACTGCGAAATCGAATGCGTCATGACAGTATGATAGTAGTGGGCTCTTGAATGGTGATCCCCCACACTGAGTAGAGTTCTCTTGATTAATGATTTCCCCATCGAATCACTTTCTTAGCCGGATCAATAACGAGAACTGTAGAGCATTGTGAGAAACGGATATGTATGATTTCGTCAACGTTATAGTGAAGCTGTTTGTATTGTTCCAATAATCAGTGTGCCCGCTACTTTTTCTTGCACAAATCTGGTTCATTTATTATTTTATTCATTCAACTTTAATCATAAGTTATTTCCACACGAACATACGTTTTTCGCGACACCACTTTTCCCCAATGCGGTAAGTCTCTAACCGATAGGCAGAAATGTCATGAAGAAGCCATTCGTCTCTATGAAATCAATGTTTCGGCAACCAATGCATTCAAAGTTAATCAAGCAGTTTCAAGATACAGCATTTTTATAATGTCAGGCTTCTCAATTAAAAACTCGAGGTGTTCATTAAATACGTTTCGACTTCAGAACCTAAGTGTGATTTACAGTTGATGTGATCTCTTTCCCCCACGTTACCAAAATGTTTATCTTTCAAAAGTATATGCATTTATATTTACATAGGTAGGCATTTATGCCATCTACTAATTTACCAGCATAATATTCAAGATAATTGTCCAGCAGTTGAAGCTCACGGCATTTCTAAAGTGTTAATTCTGCCCTTTTGCATGTGCCACATCTGTCAGAAATAGGTGTGTTATGATTGCAAAAATCGGGAGAACGATCATGGCTCGACAAGTTAGCGTCAGTATACAAACTAGTAGCCGTGTTTCAGTCAGCAGCGGTTCAGTCATAGAGCACATTGGATCAAACACAAAACCAGTTAGTAGTAAATGTTATGCGTTTAGGTCAGTATGTTGGTAGACATCTTGTACCGTTCTATGATTATGCGGGTGTGACACAAATGTATACAAGTCAGTTGTAATGGGTCATTTTATTATTCGAAAAAACTTTCGAAACGAACGATTACACCAACGCAGCGGCTCAGACAATTGCATTGTTCTATTTATGAAGCAGGAAGCTACTTGTTCGACACCCATTACAAGATGCATGCTATAACTGCTTGTTATGTACGTCGGATTTTATCTATGTGTTGAATATACTCCATTTTGTTTTACGTAATTGAATTAGACATTAGTTCAGTTAAATTCTCATGCGAGCGTAGGTACGTCACAGAACAGCGGCGGTCTAGAACAGCTTCTTCTATTCCGGTAATCTCTATTATCAACAGTGAATAAGCATATCACTTTAATTGAAGCAAATAAATCAATTCATATAATAATTATATTCAGTTCGGAGCAAATAATTAAACGAACAAATCAGGAATTGAAAATGAATGAGAAACAACAGCAGTCACAAAAACCTGTCGGACGGCTTCACTTCTCATCAGTTACGATCTTGTTTTCGGCTTGTAAACCTTAAGGTCATTGACGTCTTGTCTTAATGCATACTCCAATTTTCGGATTGTGCTAATCCAATCTCCAGTGACATCTACTATGGCTCCATACTTAGTCAATGTCCGAAAACCTTGACAACTTGCAAAAGGGCCATCCTCAACAAACGCCTACATCCAGAACCAAATAGCTCGGACGAATCGCCACGTGAGTGCTCTAGGCGCATTGAATATTGGAATCCGCCTGCCGAACTCATCTTAGCTTAAATCGGATCAAAAGACGCTCTTGTTGTTGTGCCAGCCTTAGACTCTTATGGCATTAGCGTACCGGCGCTAATAGTACGCTTTACTAGTACCAAGAACGACCCACGACGGCTAGACATGCGACACGACATTTTGTCAAACAAGGCATTGTAATGACCAGTGAACAGGCACAGTTCATTCTTTTTTCAAGCAGGAACGGAAATGAGGCATACATTTGCTCTCAGTATTGGATTTGATAGGTTTGATGAGATAAAAATCTTAGCCAGAAGGGTCTATAAACATAATTTCACGCTGGGCTAAAGATTATATAGTAGACATTACTGTTCAGTTTATCTATTTTAATATCAGTATATCGGAGGTATGAGCATATGTTTGAAAATTAGGCTTAACCTTTTACGTTTAGCATAGTTACTTCGAAAATTTCTTCGTTTCAGGCTGTGGAAAAAATCATTGGTGGAAATATTTACCAGGTATCAAAAGTTCCCCAGTGGACCAATACAACAGTTGAGCACATCCTTTCACAGCTCACTAAACAGAATAAGAACCTCAAATATGTTGGTAAGTATGTTACATGTATTCACTTGTTTATTTTTTATATGATCATAAATTTCGCTCAAAATACTAAATCGTAACGATGGCGTTATTATGTTAATTAGCAAGTTCGTTCTAACTATGGTACGTTAATGACAGGTTCGCGCAACATACTTAATTATTAAGTTCCTGCAACTTTAGAATATTACTATTATTATTATATTATTTCTATTATATATGCTATAATAATGATAGAAGAATTGAAAGTGTGCGGCCAAGAATGTTCACCAAAAGAGACGCCGACGTCCATCTATATCCACTGGGGGATGGCTACCATAAATAAACGACTAAATTAGTCGCGAAATCTTTATGCAGTACATTCCATTCAGTTTGAATAGTATATGAAAACTTTTACTGTTCTAAAAGACCGGCCCTAATCCGAACGGCGGTTTGCACCGGGGTGCTCTATATGGATACGCAATAATCAGTAGACTTTCTGATAGTGATCGCCAACCGGGCCTCGTAATCCTCTGCTGAACTTATATTTAGCTGTAAGAATTCACCAGAACCATTCGCTGGTGTCCGACATGAAAACATTCTCATGATGATGATGGTGGATGTTATTGTTCTTTTATCTTTGCAAACATTAACGCTGACGACAGCGTGAAGCCTCTCCTACACTCAGCGGTTGGTGAATGGCGCTTTAAACGTGCACAAATTTCGCACACCAAAAGTTCTACTTACTTTTACAGTGGTCTTCTTACTAGAAAAAAAAAAAGAAATTCGTCTTATAATTAACTAATTGTTATAGTTTGTTCTTGTCGTGGCCATCTAGAAAAAAAAGACAATGTATATACCGGATGCATCGGCATAATGATTGGATCGATGTAGCGATAAATTGTCACCTCTAGTTGAGTAAACTGTCACATGAAAATTACATCTACTGCGGCCATTTCACAGATAGACGTGAATTCTGGAATTAGTCGACTACAAAAGACGTATTATTAACGTGCGTAGTCATGACTTTGTGATGATAGCCTGTAGGTGTACCACTAAAATGATCTAATCAATAATTTATCATCTAGTAATGTTTCAGTTGTTAGAGATTTTAGACAGGTACGCGTCAATAATTCTATTGAGATTCTGACTTAGCTTTAGCCAGTCCTATATTCGGTGTCACTGAATAAATAGATTGTCGATTTCCTGCTTATGTAAATTAGTAGTCATTTGTGATCGCTAATGGGGTTTATTGTATTCTGCTGGTATCGTTTCAGTTAGCTGTGTGATCATGCAGAAAAATGGGGCAGGCCTTCATACAGCAAGCTCCTGTTACTGGGATAACACCACAGACGGTGCGCGCAAAACACTACTGAACTTGTTTTATCCCCTCTCGACAGAAGAGTACATACGTACAAAATAGTGCATGCGTACTGCCTTTGGCGCATAATTGTTGTGTATCTCGATTGTTCAATGTAACCGCCGCGTTCACGGCAGAAATTAAGCAATTTCTGGAAGAAAATTAAGTTGATAGCGCAGTTTCATACAAAAATCTTTTTCTAATTAAAATTGGAACACAAACGATTATATGTTTACATATATCAAATTTATCCCTTCATAATGTGCAGTATTCAATTACTAAATAGACAATTTACGCTTACATATAGGAGAAACTAGTAAACTCTTGTTAGACATACAGGAGTACATAAATCAATAAGAGAAGCATAAGATTACACTGTTAAATAAAAGTAGTTTAATACTATCAGTTTTCCTTACATGTTTTATAGGTTAACTGTTTCAAAGATATTTGGTTTAAAATTTTCTAAATGCTTTTAACATGTTGCCTCCAACCTCGGGTGGTCGACGTATTCGCATGCGTAATGTTCGTAACCAAGTTCGATGCTTTCGGCTTTCTTCGCTGTCATGATTACAGGTAGTTGCACCGTTAGATGGGAGAATAAGACGATGTACTGCATCGTGTCCGTGTTCGGACTAGCTTTCTGAATGCGAGTCGCTGAATCGGTTTTCCAATCTCGTCACATCGCCTTGGTGATAAACAAAAAATAATGCAAAATAGTCTCAAATAGCGCATCACGGATGATACGATGAGTGGTCTGAACTAGTTGGTCGACTATCGAACACAATATGAAGAGTCGACTCGTTAACAATAGCCATTCTAGAAACAACGATATCAACATGTTGTAAAGTTCATTATTTGCGATGGATTCTGTACTCAACCGAATACTTTCTGGTCACCTCGCTGGAGAATTATATTGATGTAGGTTCTGCAATTTATTTGTTGAAGATATTCTCCCTATGCGGATTATGGCGTGCTAATGCTTGTTTTTTTTGGGGTGTAGGCGAAAGAATCAACAAAACAAGACGTCCATGTCAAAATAGAATAACAAGTTTTCGTTCTCAGAGTATAGAAATCTGTCGCCGCCGTTGGCTGTTAGGGGTCTTTTTCCTGGCACAGCAATTCCAAGTTTGTATGGCCGCGTAAACACGTGCTGACCAAGCTAATTTCAACCAAGGTTCTGTGTCATTTTCGAATAAAGACTGAATGAAGGTGAAATTTGTTATTGCAGAATAAGAAAGTAATACAGATATGATATTGAAAAACAATAGCTCTGTAGTTTTTCGAACAAAAGCAGAATACTCTATCCTGCTGGCAATACCAAAAAGCACATGCAAAAAGAAAAAAATATGTTAAATTACATCATGTATGTACAAAATGACCCAAAGTGAGTTAAAAGTCACGGAGATAGCAAATAATATGGACGTAGGAAAGAAACACTTAAATGCATACGTCAAAACCTGTGGCTAATAATCGTATAATAATAATGAATTATGAAAACGGTATATGTTCAAAAGGTACCGATGTCGTCATTGTTTATTCTTGAATAAATCGCTACTAGTATGCACTGATTGGATTAGATAATTAAATTCTAATTTATTGTGACAGTAGTATAGAACAACACACAATTCGGTGTACAAAATGACATTTGTAAGTAGCCTTTTGGTATTTAAGTAAGAAAAATCAGTATGCCTGGAGGCCTAAATAGGCAACGAACCTTGTCTTGTAATTGTAAGAAATCTACGAATTTTGTCATTGCATTGTTTCGAGATAATAAATCGAATTTTATCAAGCAATATCAAGAAAATTCAAGCCAACGATCACTTTCTCTATAAAAAAAAGTTTAACCCAGGCGTAGTATAGGAAACTGCACCGTTCTATGTGTATCTGCGTGGGTATTTTCCTATTAAGCGTACATAATAAACAAACAAACCGATAAAAACGGGCATGTAACTTTATGTGGAGCTGGTTTCCATTTATATAATACCATCTTACATACTGCTTATCTAAACTCTTATTAGCAGCTCATAAAAATTTTGGTTGAATGGCGTATAGATTTTTACTGGAAAATACAATTTTATTACATTGTCAACAACAAAATGTTCATCGTTGCTTTTGTCCGTACAAACACAAACAACTACAGCTACTGGGATATTGGCCTTACGTCTATCCTACATATGATTATACATATTAATTTTATGGCAGTTAGTTTCCGGTAGAACATCTTCGATCACATTCAATATCCTGGCAGGTCAGATCTCTGCTGCAAACTGGTAGAAAAGAAGGCATTCAGTCGAAGGGCACCATCTTCCGTTGTTTCGTAAAATACAATATCGTCGGGGCTTTCTGAATCCTCCGTTACACCGCTCGAGATTACTGGAGCACTGAATAGCGTAACTGGGCCCGGAGGAGGCATCCCTAGAAAAAACCTTTTTATACACTCTAGTCGAACGAGAATGTCAA
This sequence comes from Varroa jacobsoni, assembly GCF_002532875.2. Lineage (NCBI taxonomy): Eukaryota > Metazoa > Arthropoda > Arachnida > Mesostigmata > Varroidae > Varroa > Varroa jacobsoni. The sequence goes on from NW_019214015.1 coordinate 113,038, forward strand.
GCAGATCGAGTACATGAACGCTCGGTTCCATAACAGCGCGAAATTTAGTCTGTACCGCTTCTTCGGTTGAGCCAGGGTTCTCGACCACAAATGAGAACACAGCTAAAAGCATCTTAGCAAAGATTGGAACATTCAAAGTACCATCAGGTCGTTTCCACATACGCGGTATAAATAGTAGGGGCTTACAGTTCTCAAGTTGAGCCGAAAGACACTTCATTTTTCGCCTCCGCTGACGATGTTTCGTTTCTCGCACTGCTGCTGAGGCAGACTGCTGCGATGTGTTAGGCTGATTCAGTGCCTGTTCATTATTATCTCGTTCAATATTGCCAGCAGTCATTGGCTGATCAACATGATGTGACATGGTTTCTTGGCTGTTCGCAGTGCGAGCACATTCATCGGCGACACTGGTGACCTCGGCACACTCTGAGCTGTGATTAGGACGCGACCGCTTTCGTGGCCTCTCCATCACGTCATCCATCGCGTCCGTGACTCGTTTACGCATCTCCTTGCTCATCCGATAGCTCTTAATTAGCCATGGACTCGAGTGCTGGAACGCAACGAAGCGCTTCTGATTAACGCCTACTTGTAACAGAACTTTGATGTTACATAGCGTTGCTAGAATAGCTTCAAGGTAGCTTATCCGTCCACCCTGGATAATCCACAGCTGTTGAAGGCTTAGTCCGACTTCTTTCGATGCAACAACCAATCGGTACGAAGCACTGGCAAACGCGCCGTCACTTTGCTGGTGTTTTTTTGAAGCAAATTCCTTCTGAATGGTTGTCTCAGCCTCTTCTGTACTCGCCGGTGGGTCATAGTACGCCTTCAGCCTACGAATCGCCTCGGAATGCTGATCGTTCTTCAGCATTTCACCGCCTTTAATCTTGTGTGCGTAACAACCAAAACTAAGATCCGCACTGTCTTTGAGCTTAGCTTGCAGGGGCAATGGATGAAGACGTATACTTTCATCGTAGCGTACATCATCGCTTGGATCCATCATGCTTTCATGAATTGCCGCAAGTCGGCTGCTGCTCGGCATAGTCTTCGGATTGGCTTTGCCGCTGGCCGTCTTACGAACAAATTCTATGGGGCTGCCCTTCGCCAAGTCAAAATAGGCATCCGCTTGGCCTCCAAGCACCATGTTAGCAAAAAGCATCATTACTGCAGGGGTCGGATTGGCGTCAGATGTTGACATTTCGCGTACGTGACGCACAATTTGCATCTGTTGCGCCATGATATTGACCACCTCGTCATTGTAACGAAGCTTTACCAGGTGATGCCACTTACAACTGAGGCTATACGGCAGAGCAGGTAGGTGTAAAACAGTTTTTGCTTTGTAATTTTTTGTCTTCTTTCGAGCAATCATCTGGCTATTGCACAGACCCTTAAAAACGAAGCGGATTAACGGATCAGGATACCGCTCGTAAATAGTATACAAAAGGTATGACCAATTGGTCTTCCCGTCTAGAGCGAAGCTAGCTATGAGCACAGTTGCGACGGTCACCTGATGAACATCAACGCTATTGAGTGGCTCACGGTAGCGAAACGTCGCCAATGACTCTTCCAATTCGTCAACTTCGAGATCTTCCGACTTTTCCAGATTTAGTTGAGGTGAACACTTGATACCTTCACGGGAAAGAAGGTTCCGCGCGATCTCGACAGCCTCGAGGAAGTACTGGTGTTTTAGCTCTGCTTTTGAGGTTTCCTGCATCTTCTCAACGAGCTGCATAATCTGCGGCTCGCTAATGATATTGAATCGCATAGCTCTCGAAGCAGCCATTTTTTCCGGATACCTCTGTAAAAGATTGGCCCTGCGCAAAGCAGCAAACTTTGTTTTGTCGCTACACGTATCAGGAAACATTGTCTGAAGCAGGTCGCGTACTTTACTTGCAGGAATGACAAGCCGACCATGCTCCGGATAGACTACCGAGCTGAGCGTTTTAACAAGTAGGAGGATGTAATCGTGTTCAGCTCGCCAGCGAACTCTTCGTAAATTCTTCATATTCTTTAGCGCCTCAACATCTTTCAAATCTAAATCCACAGCTCGACGGCCATCGCGTTTGTAAACGCGTTTGTTCCGAATGATAAATTCCCTCTTGCGAGCTACTGGTTTCTTCTTTGGAACTGGCATAACCCTGGGTATGACTGCCACTGCCGAATTATTAGTGGAAAGGTTCATCATCATGTCAGTTCGCTTTTTGGTAATTTTGCGAAATTGTTGCTCGATTACCTTAAGCTGTGAAGTGACTGTTTCCATATTTTCTTTTATCTTCGATGGTCCGTGACGCACTCCAGACCAATTAGATCTCCTGTGCGCAAATAAGCCTGAGTCAAATCCACAGGCGCCCTGATGATCGCCTGGAGGTAAACTGCCCACATCCTCATAGTCAAAATCGTATTTTCGGGCTGCTTGAATCAGCTCAGGTTTCATGCCGGCAAAATACGTAACATAGGTCTTCGCCGCGAGTTTACTGTACATGCCTAACGACGTCCGCAATGAGATGTCTTCAATCCGTGCCCAAAACGCGAAGATGTCCTCTTCCGTCTGAAGATCGTAACTTTCAGTAACGAAATCTGTCTCTTCGAGATTAGTGCGCATAAATCCGGTGTAGCCACTTGTGTCGACAATTGTTATGCGTCGATTAAGAAAGAACCAAATCTGGTCCTTTTCTTTATGTTTCTGGGGGCCAAACTTGCCAAGGCCCATATGACTCAATGTTGTTGCTTGATCATGAAGTTGGTACAACCACCGGCGATTGAACAGCAGTAGGTCGCGCATCTCGTCAGGCAGGTTGCTTAATAAGTAGTGCTGTTTTACTGGATGACCAAGAAACTCTTCGATTTGCGGTACCTCGAAGACCACACTGCACAACTGTACAAATAACGAAAGCGGACAGAGAAGCCAAGCATCACCTAACACACACCAACCCGGCACTCGGTCACCGCCCAGTGGTGGAATAAACATCTTCCATGAAACGTCCTCTTGATATCGGACTGGTTGCTGTGGCGGATTATCGCTAATGTTCGAATCTATTTTGTCGACCCGCTCTCCGTCGTAGTTGTACAGCATATAATGCAGGAACTGATACATAATCTTGGCTCGACGGAATTTTGGCTTGTAGCCATACTTTTTCGCCATTGCAGGATTAATTGGTGGGTATACCTTGCCTCCTTGATTAGTGAAGAGGTCGGGACCGCGCCGCTTGTACACGTGAGTCGGTTTTGTACTCTCTGCTAACTGCCATTGCTCGATACATTTACGGACTTGCTCATGATTTCCGTCCACATCGGCCGCACAAATCATCATGAGCTCCTTAGAGCCTTTACTTGTACCGAGATTACAGACGACCGTATTGATGTAACCCGTCTCATCAAGTTTTTGAAGGATTCTATCAAGACTGTGTCTGCAAAGTCTGTCCTTCATACCGGCTTCCTGTTCTTCACGACGTAACTGTCGAAGCAGTCGTGGCGGATGCGGAATTACCTTGAGTTCACGAGTCAATTCAACAATGCGCACCGCCCGAGCAAGCGTCCGTTGAGTGGCAAACCGGTCGTTAATATTTGCTGCTCCTTCTGCCGCCTTTGCAGGTGAAGCGTGGCTTAACCCAGAATCCCCTACTTGTTTTTTGTCATCGCCAGGTGCTGGTAATGCGAGCATAGTTGCAGGACGTGGGAGAGGCGGCATTCGAGGTCCCTGCGTTATTTCGTCGGCATATACATTGCTTACGTAGATGGTCACTTGTTGGCGACCTATGGCGATACAGTGATGGCTGACGGAGCCTTCTTTGGTCAGTGACTTAACGAGATTCCGAATAAATAGACGAGGCATAGCAAGTCGAATCGCGAGCTGAGCCATCGTCAGTCCCGACGCTCCAGCCTCTTCGATTGCCTGTAACGCATCCACAATAGCGATAACGTCGTCACGAGCTTTCACATTAAAGACATAAAATTTACACAATTAAAGACATAGACTTAGAATGTCCTAACGAAATAACCTCTAACGTGGAGCTTCTTGTATTTTTTCCTATTTGTCGTAAACGTTTTTCATTGGTTAGAACAGCCTCTCTCTGACATGCACTAATATGTCAAGGCTGAACAACGTAAAGTCACAAACCGATCATTATGTGTTCTGCCTTTGTATCTCTATAGTAATCACGCTCAAACATATTCGCATAACAATAGTTTAGCAGATTTCAAACACACCCTATATGCTGACTGAAGAATAGTGTAGTTATAAGGCGCTTTGGACCCGTCGTAGATGCGAGAAATTTGCGAGAACAACGCCCGTTGGCTGCCTTCGAGATCAGTATCTCCTTCAAGATCATCCACATGCGCATCCTCGTCGCCCCGGCTTGCGTCGAGATCATCCTCCTTTGAGCATCCAGCTTCCTGTTGTTCAACATATGCGTCATAAGCAGCCTTATTCAGCTGCATGACTCGGGCCATTCGAACCTGCTGAGCTGGCAACGGTCAGAGAGAGTGAGGAAAGATGTATTACTGAACTTTCTTCTTTTTCTTTTTAATATAAGGTTTACTGGAAAGCTATTAGAATGCTATAAGATAAGGTGGAGTTTACATGGATTGAGAAGTTTTGAAAAGATTACTTACATTTTGTCTGGCATTCAGTAGGGCTTGCATCCGGCTGATATTCCTTCCAAGTGATGGTTTTCATTTCGAATAGCTCCTTATGCGTCCCCCGAATAACTTTTTTGAACACATAGCCTTGCATATTCACAAGCTCAGTACGCAAAATTGACAATAGTTCCCGATGTAATGGTTTCTGAAGGAGGTATTGCGCGGCGTCGTGGATTGCTCTGTCTTGAGGAGACTCAATTCGTCGGAAGAACCTTTTAACATCGAATATGTAGGGAAATACCAAAAACCAAGCTTAATATCTAATAATAATAATAATATATAACGCAGAATTATCAAAGGTAACTTTAACAGAAGTTAAAGTTTTGAAATAGATCTTTCTTTGTTTACTATCACCTCCGTCAGGTGCCATTATGTAAAATATAGCTTGTGGAACAGACGTTATTATATATATACGCCACGATATATTCGCAGCACCGTGCCTAAGCAGCAGTGCAATCTATAAGTCTTTAATCTAAAAAAATTAGGTTTCAAGGATTGCTACAGAGCTCTAGCGTTGTTTGAGCCTTCTATCGATGGTGCAACGAAAACTCCTTTTAATACACAATACCAATATGTACGCTCATCAAACAAACATTTCCATGACTTTTATAGAACATAGGAAAACAACCTACCTTAAATAGTAGCCGCACAAGAACTCTGTTTCTGTTCTGTTTTGGTGTACGGAGTTTCAGAGTTATTCAATAAAATAAAAAAAACGCCCCCTAAATATTGTATGTGAGTACCTTGTATTTCAACCCTTATGTTTGGTTAACAAGTTCATACCAAGCATATTATTTATAAATACGTTTATTTATTCAAATAAGTACCTATTTTCAAATTTTATTATAGTGAATTATTGCGCACCTCCGTAAGTGCATCAGGTTACCACTTTGCTGCTTTCCTGGTAGAGAAATGCGAATTCCTTGCCAAACTACTACTCCCGAAGTACCAAGCTTTTTTTTGTAGTAGAAAATTGCGCCAGCAGTCTCGTTAAATGCCTAGATTACAGCCAGAACAATTCGAGCATAATAGTATTACTAATTGTAAATTAACTACAGAGCTATTGCGGTTCGCTTGTGTTCTACGGAGACGGAACTGAATGCTACGTTGTTTAAATTATGCGACGTAATGCCTAGATCATCTCACCGTAACTGACATTGACGATTTAGAGGTTTCCGATTTATCCTAAGAAAAAAGATACATAAACTACAAAACTATTAGACTCCATTGAAAAAAGTAGCATTCACCTTGATCAGACCGCTGGGCCCTGGTGTAATTTCTCCATTATATCGAGACCTCCCCACACGTTCGAGAATGCAATACATAACGTCGGTCATCGAAGGAATCTCTTCCAAACGACAGGAGGAGCCGCACAGCGTCTGCAAGATTTTAACAAGAAATCTATTATTAATGTCGAAGTCGCACCAGATTTATTATTTTCATTATTAAAAACATTATTATAATAGTACTATAATTTTTTTCTGATGATTTAATCTACATAACTAATAACGCTTGATAAAGATACAACTAAATACTCACCTTTGATCGAGTTTGCTGGTTGGCGACCAAAACGTGATTTCTGCCCATAATGCTTTCTGCATACTCGAAATTTTGCATACCTTCAACCTCACGAAGCTCATCTAAGTAACAGCGTGATAAAAACATGTAAGATTTATGAAGTTATTTAAGAAGACTAAATGTCTTCTAAGAAGTTAATCAACTATATCATACCATGGCGATTCATATAGGCAACTCGAATAACATGAAATCGATTTCGAATAAAGGTATGCATTCCTTAAAAATTCTAAATTCGACGTATTTATAAAGAACGCATGAAAAGATAATTGAGAATTACATTTGTACATGCAGCATCATTTTGCATACATATTGCTAGGTGTAACAAATTATGCAGAAGTATGATTAAATTCCCGTTTACAGAATCGAATATTACCTGTGACGTCTGTTCGGGTATAGAATGTTGCACAACTGCCCATTACAGATCGACCTATTTTCAGCACCTGCAAATGAGAAAATATATTTTCAGGTTTTTAAACAAGAGGAAATAAATTGTTTTCGATAAATAAATTCCCTTGAAAACTTTGGGAATCATAACGCGCTAAATATAGACAACAACCGAATAATTTGTTTATTCAACGTGGTCAAACTCGTGGTGTGCTATAACTATAATCGAAACCTAAGGAGCCTACAAAGAATACTGCCTACAAGGTGGACATTGTATCCTTGCTATTGTAGAAGAATGTACTATGATTTCGACACTTTTGCTATAATTGTCTAGGGGCTTTGCGTAAAATATCAATTCAAATAATGTGACAGATTCGAAAAATTATAGATGTTTTATTGTACAGTTATAGATCTCGGCTTTAATTATCATTGGCTTGTTTCCAACAGCTAATCTGGAAGATACATTATCAGCGGCTTATGAAATGAGTTCTTCTTTAAAACATTTCGAATCTCCTAACCTCGACTGGATAGACGTCATGCGTGTGTACGTTGTAGTTCGCCTTCGTCAGGTGGCAACAGTCGTCCATATATTCGGGACTATGCCGATCAAAAATGAAGACATCGCGACGATCCTCAGGTAACCGAAACAGCTGGAGCCGATTATCAAACAAAATCTATAAAATCATTTTAAAGAGAAAGGAAGATGAGAACTTTAAAACTAAATAAGTAGGTCAATTGGGTAAAAATAAAAACTAGTTGTTCAACCTTCTGATTCGATCTCATTCGATCGATGAACTGATTTCGACTACTAGTAATTCAGTGATTGCTAGGGCAGTGACCGCGCACGCAGCTGCAGATACAACATTTTCATTTTCGCTTGAAACTGACTACTTTTCCTACACATTTTCACTGTTAATCATCCGTGGAGTAGAGACTCACGCAATCAAAGGCTTAATCAACTTAATTTAATTTTTGTAACAAAAGTTTTAGATTCGATCGGAGCAATATACAGCATCAATAAGTACCTTTGACCAGATAAATTGTTTGAATTGGGCATCTAGCTCACATTTCTCCCCTGAATGCCGATATCGGTCCTCCATGCGAAGCTGTAAGAATAAAACAGATTCAAATACGGTGATTTCATACTTCACATTGAAATTTTGTTAAATGGCGGTGCTATATCAATCTATATCACCACGACCGCGTAAAGTAGTACAGAAATGTGGCCAAAAAGCAATGTCGCAAGCGCATCTGGTATTTTCTTATTACGAAACTAAGCTGTCTCTGCAGAGTTCATAAAGCATAGCGTCGTTATAATCCTAATAAAAAGTTGCCAAAGGTGTACGTCAAACAATTTATGTAGAAATTAGCTAATCTTTCTAATTTTTTTTTAAATAATTCTATCATTATCATAGATTCATTCATAAAAGAAATTCCGAATGTACTTAAATACATGTAATGCTTCTGCTACGCAATTTCTGACCACTATATTAACGTAGAGAATGACAAGTTTTATGATAAAACGCTTAGTATAGCTAAGATTTCAGACCCATATCGTAGTATGTCTAATTAATTGTGTGAAAAAGCTTAATCTCTCTATTATTTCCATTATATAATGCAGTACTCAAATGAATGAATCTCGCGCGAAACCTCAACTTCATGTTGTGCACTCACCCACAATGTCGGCAGTGTAGATCCGTCCAAGCCTTCAAGGGCCACCTCCTCGATGGCATCTTCGAGCACCGTTAACAAATTTACCATTGTGACAGACGGCCTGGTGTTATTATTATGTGATATTATTACACTGCGAATATGTACACGAAACATGTACTACTGTCAATCTATTCATTAATTTAGAGCCTTCATTTTATTATAGACATGGTAGTCACTCAGTTGTTCGGTAGCGACAGGTTCGCCAAGCTCGTGAGTAACTTGTGGACATTTTGAAACAGCCTTAAATGCTTCGGTCGTTAATTGAAGAAATAGAAGATCCTTGTCAAGGCTGCCTTCACGAACATTGGCGAAATCGAATCCCGGCTACTGTTTTTGTTATTCGACGATCACCTGTAACAATGAATGAATCGGTAGGGTTTGCATCTTTGGGCGAGACAACGATGTCCCTTTCCCTCACCATAATACAAAAACAGTGCGAACTTTCACGGCATTTAATAGAGCTTATTATTCGTGCTGACAACTCCTTTTTCTCTTAGGCTTGTTTCCGTGTATCTGTCAAGTTAATTGCTCTGTTGGTGTCTAAAATTTATTTCTCACTTTAAAGATGAGAACGACATAGACTAAAATATAGATTCGGGAGAACTTTACTGCAGCACGCGATGTGTTCATAATGTCAAATCTGAAGTTCCTTTGATTCGTTCAATAGAATCGAAAAAAAAAAATTCTGTTTTATTCTAGTGTTACCATAATAAAAAGCTAATTTTGAAGAGTCACCCTGCAAACGTGGCAGTGTTCCGTTTACGGTCTCACTATCTACAATTTCTAATTTTATTTTGCGCTTTAACTATCCCATACAGTTACCTTTTCTCTTATATGTATCCTATAAACGACAAGCTTCCGGAAACAACCGACGTCTGTACAAGTATTTTCTTCAACGTAAAAAGCCATCAACCATGATCAGGAAAAATGTTACGCTTCATTGACTCTTGTTTGACGATATGCTTACGGATGCCTGTCCGTTTCCTACACATTTTTGTACATTACCACATTAGATGACTACAAATGACGGCTTGTGGCCGCCGTCTGCGCCAACTCAACTACTGGATTCCATGTTATTAGCCTCAATTCTTTTCTTCACTTATTTCATCATATTGTCCCTGCTAAAAGTGTTTGTCATCTGACTCCTCGTTCCGTTCAACACTGGGCGCGCGCTGTTGTTAATGTTTGTTGATGCTATTTGATGGTTAGCTGGATGGATGGATGAACAAATAGTTAGTGAACTGGCTCCTGTTTTTCACCGTTGGATCCGGGAATCTTTAAATATTTCGAGTTTTACGTTCAATACCGCCATCAGGCATTCCAGCACATCGCTGGGCTCAGCACGAAACGACGTGAATCCACGCTCGGATTCGAATCCTGCCCAGCACGCGTCCTTCAAGTTTAGCAGGCAAATACGCTACCCACCAGTTCATTACCGAGACAAAATCCGGTGATATGTGGTCGCTGTTCTAGTTCGCAGGGCAGTAGCCCCAGTTTGTTCATTCACGCTAGGCTTTTTGGTAATTAATGCGCTCGGTTTTGTCTCGTCTCTCTGTTCTCTGCTGCTGCCGCCCTCCGATCCGCTATTTCACTGTCTCTCTCTCCCCTCTAGCGCTATGTTATATTCTAGCACTAGTTACCTGTGAGAACAGCGACTGCTATTTAGGCGCTTCTAGTAACGTTTGTCTTTTGGAATGGTGCTGTCTCTTGATGGCGACAGTGCTGCTGCTTATAGCCGTGGTCGTATTACTATTGCTTCTTGATGGCCCTACTCGTGCTACCGCTGCTGCTGCTTGTATTGATAGTGTTCTCAACAGCAGCTGCCGCCGCTGCCGTTGTGGTCGAATTATTATCAGTACCTTTTTATTGTGTTATCCCTGTTTGGTGGTGACGGATGGTCCAGGAATTGACGTGTGTTCCTGGCTAATCGCAGCGATGGCTTAGTGGTTGATGTTTCGTGTGGTGTCTTGTCTGGCAGGGAGTGGTAATGTTTTATGGCCGCATCAATTTAATGTGATACCACGAGAGCAACGTGATTCTAGCGTGAGTGAGTGTGTCTCGTTGGCGAGCGCAGCGGCAGCTCCCGAGGTAAGTATCAAAGTAGAGTGACTGACTTGTTTGGTCGGGATTAAACAATAAAGTCAATAGGTAACGGGGGAACCAAGCAGCTGCTCACTGTCGCTGCTACTGCTGTCGGCAGCAGCAACAATGATAATGATAGCTCCCTAAGCTAATAGTGATGGCGACCACCATGTCATCGTGTCGCCGCCGTCATCCAAGTGTAATTAGTAACGATTCACAGTAGTTATTATTCAATATAAGCCAACATAAACAGAGGAATCAAGCAACGAGTGATCTTCTCTCGGTTGAACTGTCAATGCTAATGCCTATATATATGCGTATATATAGAGTAGAGGAATGACAGTGTGTTGTTTTTGTACGAAAGCTTTCCTGCCACATGTCCTTAATGATGACGGAAGAATTCTGTCTCATTCCATATGGCAGTTATCTCACGTTGAACATAGATATAGAAATTAAGTTAAAATAATAGACAGCAAGCTATCAGAAAAATTGGCCATGATCACGCTTCGGTTTATGAATGTATCTATTTCTTCAAAGGGTAGTTAAGTTGACGTACATCTCTGTTCCAACTACCAAATCCGTAAAAGAAGAAACTCGAGACCGTACTTTGACCTATTTTCAATAGCTGTTGATTCATTTCTGCAAAGCGATAATGCAACTATTGGTTACGTACTGTTCAATAGATATCATCGTGACGATTCTTTGATATATATCATTGGAAATTTTCTGTGGAAGAAGTAGTTGTGATGCCTACACGTTAACTAATTGTTAGAACTATCAAGAAAGCGCAAGCAAAAGATTCTTAACCTGTTTTTACTATTACAAAGATATGTAAAACTTCTGGCCTGAAGCGAGCGTGTAAATATGATTCTTACAAATTATAATCGTTTCATCAGTTATTTATCGCTTGTTATTGCTGTCACATAACGGGTAACATCACGGACGACTATATATATATGTATATGTACGAATGGCAAAATTTCATCACTTTAACGTGTATTATGCCTATATCATCTGTACGATCGCCGCGATTTATTGATACCTGTTGCTATATTCGCAGAACATCTTCGAATTTCCCGTGCTAACTAACTGTTGTTTTTTACGAAACTGTGTAATAGTATAGATAATATAATATTAACCGAGTGGTCAGTCCGGATGCTTAGAGTGAAAGTCACTCAACCGCTATTGTCTCCAAAACCAGCTCGCTGTCCTGGTTTGAATAGTCATCCGCCCGAATATAATTTTTCCTATTTAATTTCGCCCACAGATGGTCTATAATAATAACGAGAGATCATCTGACCAATATTATCGGTATCTGAGCGGAAACCGTGCAGTCAATGCTCCGGAAGCTTTATAGGAAATACACAAATATATACGATACGCAGACGTACATAGTCAGCTAGTCCTGCCTAGTGCTGTCTAAGGACCATGCCACAGTGCTACAACTTTTAATCAAAGTGTAACGGTGCCAATGTAAATACTTGTTGTACAACAACAACCATCAAAACAACAACGATAACAACACTTTGATACATACACACGCTAGCGAAATAAGACAATCGCAAGAAACATCGTCAGTTAGTGCTGCTACCGTTACTGGTGCCGTTCACCTGTGAATGGACGGGTCCGCACAAAAATGTAATGTCCGTGTGTCATGCAATGGTGAGCTGGTTGGCCCCAGGAGCTAGCTAACAGGACCTATATTCACTACTATGTATGTCGAGAAATAAGAGTGACGGAATATAGTTGCTACTAATTGTACGCTAATGGGCATAGCAAAAGTTCGGTGATACATGTTTCGAGGTGCTGACTGCGGTTGTGGTGTCAACGGTATTGCTAATGTTGTTGTTGTAAACAGCTGATGTTTGCGCTTTGTAGATCTACGAGAACTACGAGAGTCCTAGTTCTTCTGTCTACGTTCAAATTTACGGTGATTACAACATTGGCTGATTAGATCGTTGTTGGAACTAATCGTTGGTGGTAATTATTAATCAGGTCATGCTTGTGTGGTGTAAATATTAGCATAAAGCATTAGGTCCGTTTTGGGTCGAATGAGACATCCCCATGATGAATTATACCGAAATAGATATGAATTCAATGCATAGACTTTGATTGAAACATTAATTCAGGAGTTGACCACCGACCGGGCGCAAGGAGTCGTAGCTTTACACAAGTATTGTTCTGCTCTTATAGAGCTTAAGAGTTTACTCGCAGTTAAATTACTAAGAAAGAGTGGTCTAGAAGGAAGTTATTAACGCATAATCAAAGCAATTCACTGAAAATCAGATGCTACAAAACTATATCGGTAATTGCGAAAGTATTGCGGAATATAATGTGACATTGTTTTCAAATTTTGCTTCCGTGGGTGGTAGAATGTTTACGTAGCAGCTTCAGGCTGGCTTATGTGATCATTATCAAAACTAAACACATAACATAATGTTCTACAGTAAGTCTTTGTGAGGCCATATCATCTTAACTTAACATCGGTGGTATGACATATGAAGAGTACACGTGCGCCCAATAGCCGCTACAAGCAGCAAGTTGGTATGTCGACATACCTTGTCTAATTGCCATTACTTTTGTTGGGAAGGTGCGCGGTAATCGTAAGGTTAAGGTGACACTGATCCGAGTTCGTCACTCTCACTCAGGGGACTCAGCTGTTAACTGATAAATTATATTCCATTTTCTCGTAGATTGGTCAGACCCACCAATAGAGATCACCCCCCTCATGACAGCGTGTGGGGTAATATTTGAGATTTTGCAGAGGTGTTTTCACTGCATTTTATAAGCAATTACACCCCTCCCTCCGCCCCCAAGCCTGACTAGCGATTTATATTATGTATATCCCAACTCTGTAATAATCATTGCAATCCACTGTCGTCTCAGGATGGGTGCATTCCTATGATATCGCCATAGCTCGCAAGGCTCCTGTAGCACTTTTCGGCATATGTCGTCCGATGGCTATGTAATACGGGTTCTGAAAAGATTATTCGTCTTGTAGTTCTTTGGTTCCACTTCGATTTACTTTCAGGTATTGTTGTAACATTCAGGATAGCATTGTGCTTATTCAGCGAAGTAATTTTGCTTTTAATTTCTCTCGTTTTTTTTTTTAAGTATCTCACTGCACTTCATTGTACATAAGTCTTTATATGACCGGTTATCTTAATATTCTCAAGTCTGCCTTATCGCTTTCTTTCACTCTCTCGTTCGAATATCGTTCTTATCGTTATCATCTTCCGTCCACCTTGCCCGCAATGCTTGGGCATTGAATCTCCAAAAACCCTCGTAGCTGATATCGTCAAGCATAACGTAATTCCCAAATATGATCATCCTTATTCACTAGCGCCTTCCTTTCGATTTGCAGCACTCATTTCGGTCGAACTTTGCATTATAGAAAATCACTACCATAAAACATACTATTGGAATTACTGAAGAATCAAAAAGGAGGATGAAGGCAGACAAATTTACGAGGTGCGAATATTCAAGTTTCGAAAGTTTCAGAAACCTACCGTAGGTTTGGAGAATGTTGATCATGGTCAAATAATATTATCGAGAATAATTAGTCAATGACTAACTTGAAGCGTATAAAACAATGGAAAAACTGGTAGAACATAATTGGTAGTAAATATACTGACGAAAAGATATTGGCTCACGTCGTTGGGGCATAACCGCATTCTATAATTTGATCTAACCAATTTTTACCCTCCTATATGAATCTGAAGCTCTATTGACGCTATTTGATAGAAGCAAAAATTAATGGTAATAATAGTGATATTTTCTAATGTCTATAATCTTTGTTGTTTGATCATGATTATTGCAAAGCCTGTTTACCAAACGTTCACAAGAGATAAATCTATTGAAACCTAAAAAACAATAGCCGTACATGTCAAGATGTTCGAGGTCCCGCTTCGAACAATTGACTAAGCAAAAATTTTGTAATTCCATTTGGCCGTTATTGGCATGCTCAATTTGCAAGTTATAATGATTTCCAGGAGATGAAGATGCTAGAAAATATTGAAAATTCGAGATTCTTTTTAAATCAACAAAGAGATGGGAATTTTTAATATTAGCATGTCAATATAACTCGAAATAGTTGAAGCAAGCAACCTGTTTTATATATAGAGTATTCACTGTCCGCTAAACGACAACGATGCGTCGTTATCGTTGTGATCTGTCTCTGCATTAGGAGCATCGCTTAACATCATTGTCGTTAAATTAACACGCATTAACAAGTACGATCATTGTGATATATGAAAGAATCCGTCGAACATTCAAAATAGAAAAGTGAGTGATATGTTCAAATTGCTTTGAACAAATAGGAAAAGCGGAATCATAAAGACAAGGTACTGCTAAGTAACCTGCAGGACACTTCAAATCGCCCAAAAAGGCGAAAAAAGAGGAGCTTGTGGTTGTTTCCGATCTATAAGTAATTTGTTTTTCGTATTTTACATCCAGCAATCAAGCCATTAAGCTTTTTCGAAGCGTGTCAATAAAATCCTAAACATATAAGTATCCCTAAATAATGTAGGCAAACTCGTTACCATCTGCGCTACTACAGGTATGAAAACAGCTGGTCACAAATAGTTTTGCAAAAGATGGTTACCAACTGACAGATGTGAACGAATAATGTACAAGTAATGTAAAGCTGTCAGATCAAAGACAAAGTTTTACAGTATAACTTGTGGTTATAATTAGCTGAACTCATTAAGTCATAAGTCTCATAACTCATAATAATCATATCTCATAATAATCACTTATAAGTCATACTCGTTCATTAGAAGACGTTCTTTATACAAATCTTTGAATGGGAAGGTTTTAAACAATGAAAAACTTCTATCAATATATATATATATTATTATTATTATTAGCGTATTTTATGGACTTTCTTATGAATCAGCTCATTTTTGGGTCTCAGTAGCATGGGAAGACGGTCCTACGACCCTGCCATTGTCATCTTAACGTGTGTTCCTTAATCTACAGTCTTATACGTTTGCTGACATGCCTCTTGTAGTAATATCACTTCTACCTAAGGGTATAACCGTGCATAATAAGCGTATACTAGTGATACTGTAATTTGTTGAAATATTCATGAAAGCTAATTTTTCTGCTCTGAACAAATATATGTACGGACACTTTATACAGTTTTAGCTTAGTTACTTAGTTTTTTTTTGTTGTTGTTTGCTTGATTTACTTTTGGCAGATGGAGGAAGTCGTGCGCGGGTTCCTCACTATGGGCGACGCTGCGAGCCACCAACGTGTGCTCGAGTACTTCGAACAACTGAAGCGGTTGCCTGATGGTTGGCAGCAGTGCGTGTCGGTAGTCACAACAACAGACATGTAAGTCAAATTTCCCTGATATGTGCAATCTTGCAAAGCTATACGAAAAGGGCTTGAAATACGATCATGTAATTATTTATGAAACACCATTTCGGTATATCTGCAACGCTTGGTCGAGTGCCATATTTACCATAGAAGGAGATAATTTCTTACCCTTCTGAATTTTTATATATCCAGTATCTTACTGTGCACTACGAACGTCTTCCTGTGTATAAGAATCTTTGTAATAGTTGTTTATAACGTCTTTCTCTATATTAGGGACGATGCAAGTCGATTTGTCTGTTTAAACGTGATTGAGCACTATGTGAAGACCCAGTATGCGACAGCCGGGGAGCAGGAGCAGAATATTCTGCGGATGATGGTGACGCAATGGATGACTCGTGCCGGCCAGGCTGATCGGCCGCGCGATGCAGTCTTCGTGTCAAACAAATTCGCATACATTGTCACACAGATTGTGGTTGTTGATTTCCCGACGCGCTGGCGGACATTCTTCTGCGATTTGATGTCGATCACGATGAAGCCAGCCTGGGACCTTTACTTGCGCATTCTAACAGCGATTAATCAGGACATAGCGGAGAGGGATATGCATCGCACCCCAAAGGAGGCTGCCCGGGGCACTTTTATTAAAGATTCTATGCGCGAAACGTGCGTACCCCAGATCGTCGACACGTGGTATAACATTCTGGTGAGTACTGCTGAATATTGAATAAAGGGTAATTTTAGCGGCAAACGGGCATTGAGTCAGTTGTTAAGGGACTTAGTGACCCTTAAAATATCGTAATGCATTTATCAATTGATGCTGATAGACCAATTCTGAATGAAGATGTCTTTAGAAATTGAAATTGGCATAAAGATTTAAAGTTGTCAAACGAATGTAGTGTTACTCAGATCACTTATCGGGGTATAAAAGCAAGTTTCGAATGACAGACAATGTGATTGTCACGTGTATATTTTACAGATGTCGCCAGGTTGTGAGCCGTCTGTGTACGCTCAGTGCTTACAGACAGTCGGTATGTACGTGTCGTGGATAGACCTTGGCCTCGTATTTAACGAGCGCATGATGTCACTGCTACTGACGTTTCTTGCTCGTGAAGGTGAAGTACGTGAAGCAGCCGTTGAATGCTTCACGGAGATTGTTCACAAGGGAATGGAGCCTGCCGCTAAAATTCAACTTGTACTCAGCCTTTTTGGTGCTCTTCAGCCGACACTCGAAGCTGTGTCTCCTGCAACACCCGATGACGAAATCGATTTTGTCATTAAACTCTCGAAAATGCTCAACTTTATGATGACGCACGCATTATTGTCCTGTCAAAAGTGAGTGCTTAAATGGCGTAAACCCCATTTATTTTTGTATTCAAATCCAATTCAAAGCTGCAACCTGTTTCTGTGCGGCAGTTTAAATGTACCCGCAAATTCAGTGGAGATTCAATTGTATGCTCCTGCCTTGTATGATATTAATACAGTTTGCTTTTTTTTTGCTTTTTCGTTGTTTGCAGAGTTAGTCCAAGGAGGAATAGTAATCTGGACCCCGAGCAGATGGCGATTATGCAATCAGGATGGGACCTTATTGAACAACGGCTGTTTCCGCTTGTGGTAAAGTTGTTCGCCCATCCAGATGACGATGTGTCTGGCGCAGTTAGTGAAGGCATTAGGGAGTATCTGCAGTTCATGAAGCAACGACCGTATAGCGGAGTGCAAAGGGATATTGTGCGGCGCATACTCTATGTGATCGTGACTAAGTACAAGTTTGAGCCGGATTACGATTTCGACTCGGCTGGCGAGAACGAAGCAGACTTTATGGAGTTTCGTCGGACCCTTAAGGTTCTGTTCGATAATATCGCACAGCTGGATAAAGAACTGGTTCTTAGTGTGGTTCAAGAGCTTGTACGAACTACGCTGGCGACGTGGAAAACTCTACCTTTCCAGGATGTTGAAGTAGCTATCGCCTTCCTCTACCTCCTAGGTGAGGCCGTCCCACAACAAAGCAGTGAGGTCATTTCGATGATGATTGCCAGTCTCATTTCAAGTAATGTGTCATCACATCCGCACACATCTGTACGTTTGCAGTTTTTCGAAACATGCGCCCGGTTTGAAAAGTTGTTTACTGCAGAGATGTTACCACCAATCATCGCAGCATTTCTTGACGGGCGTGGTCTACGTTCGACAAACCCTAATGTCCGCTCCCGTTGCAGTTATCTTTTCTCGAAAATGATCAAGTCGAACAAAAGCAAGCTCGAGGGCTACGTTGAAGAGATCCTGTGTCGTCTTCACGATCTGCTGCTGCTGCCGGAATTCAATCAGGCAATGGATCCGAATAAGTTGTCTGCTGATGACCAGCTGTACTTATACGAGGCGACGGCAGTCCTGATCATTACTGGTCAATACTCTACGGAAAAAAAAGAACAGCTATTACGCCAGTTATTGTCTCCTCTCATGCAGAGTTACACAATGTATGAAAGCCAGTTGATGCTTCAGCCGCTCCAGTCGCCTCTTCGTCAGCAGATGGCTGAGCAGATGTGCCATGCCATTGCATTAACATCCCGGACGAGCAAAGCGTTTACGAGCATCCAGACGATGCGGGCATGTTGCTGCGTAGAGATCTACATTGAGGCAATATCGGTGTTTGGTAAAGCTTTAACACTAGCGAATCCCACAGACGATCCGGCCGTTGCCTCGGTGCATACGGCGTTACGACAGTTTTTGCATCGTATGGTTGTCTGTTTGCACAGCAGCGAGCTGATCCCATTTATGTCTCATACGCTGGGAACCATGCTGGGTGTACAGAACGCACAACAGCCGATACCACAGCCGTGTGTGAATCTGTTGGAACGGACTCGCCCGCTTCAGGAAACCATCCCGCTGATTAACCAAATTCTAGCCAAATTCAAACGGGAGAATCTGCCGATCATGCAAAGCAGTGTACCGTTGATGCGGGACCTCTTTTTACCGACGGTGCAGTTAATTTTTAAGTGCCTCGAAGTACCGATAGAGTCCAGCGACCAAGTGTCACTCAAAGATCGTCAAACTCTGCAGCGGGCGTATTTTGGGCTTATCCAAGCTATGGTCTCGGCGGACATTTTAACCGAAGTAATATCGCCCCAAGAAACCCTGCAGTTGGAGAAGGTGTTCAGCACGATCATTCAAGGTGCCGTCGATTTTCCTGACCCTGTAGCGCAAAAAACATGCTTCTCGATTCTACGGAAAATGGTCGAATCCTGGGGAAAATGCTCAAACAATGTTGCATTCATACGTTTTATGTACGACGCCATACTTCCAGCCTGCTTCCAGGCACCACTTAAGGACACATTTGACCTAACAGATGCGCAGACAGCACTCGTCCTTACTGAAAGCGCACACTGCGTCCAGAGTATTTTCAAGGCTCGGGTAAGTCGTGAAACTTAAAAGAAAACTAAAACAATTCCTCAGAACTGAAGTGTTAGATTGCTTCTCTTACAAATAGTTCACTCATTATAGAGTCAGACCTATAGTATATCATATTACATATTTTAAATTTATGCGGCAAAGTGTTATCTGACAAAGCAGTTATATGCGGATGTCTGAAGTAATATTCTTTATCATTTGTCTACCTAATAAGGAGAACTCTGCACGCATTCTAACTGAAATCCACTTGTTTCACTATATTCCAGCGAGAAGAGCTTCTTTTGTTTCTGAGCAACGAACTGCTGCCTAAGTTAAGTTTAGATGGGGCCCAGATCCAAGACTTTAGGGACCATATGCAGCAAGATATTAAATTTTTTCGACCATACTTCAAAGTAAGTGGATAAGTCATTTTCCCAGCAAGTTAATTAGGGCAGTGAAAAACAAAAATATAACCAAAAGTAAAAGTATCGAGTGTGCTTTAATATCTTGTACCACATTAATACAATTACTATACTTCACACGTGTAATATTATCATAAGCTAGTTTTAATATATATGTCTTGAGCCTTAATCTTTCGCTCTTCAAAGCGTATAAAGCACTAATGCTTAGCTGTAAAAGATCGACGCCACATTTTAACTAAGTCGATTCCCATTTTTTAAACAGAACATATTTTGCAACGTCTTTTTCTCACAGCAATTGCTCGAAAACTATATCATATATTTGTTTGAAATTGATTTCATTTTTTTCTATTTCCCTGTTGTCTTTCTCGCAGAGTTTATTCGAACATTTACGCAAGCGGACCGGTCTATAGCCCAGTGATTCAGCCGGCGCCCTCAAACAATCGCGTAACGGGCGGCGGTGCTTTTGAAAGCGAACCACGTAAATTTGATTGCAATATCGACAGTCGCGTCATTTATATATCGTTATAAGATATAATAGCTGTTCGAAGCCATTCGTACGAGTTGTCGACTTTGCTAAGCAATCCGCTGTCGCCAAGATATACAAGCAACCAATTCGTACAGCGGGAACAGGAAGAACCGTGCCGAATGGACGCCAGAAATCACTTACCACGTATTATGGACTCCACTAGCTAATCTAATTAATTTATCCATGCCAAACGGAGTACATACCGTTTGCATTGTTTTCAAGTATTTCTACACTGCGCGTCTCTGTTGTTCATTCGCACTTCACGAATCTGCCTGCTTTAACGGCAACGGACGAATGTTGAAAGCACAGAAATATGCTGCGGTACGCGCTGCCTACACCTCGTTTGGTCGCTAGTCCTATCATAGATAAAAATATTGTTATTCAAACGATGATGGTGGTGATGATGACCGACGACGTAAGAATTGTGCATGAGAATAACTACACGGTGGCTACAATAAGGCTAGCTATGATATTACTCCTATAAATTAAGAAAACTTACTTCTGCACCGAGCTAGCGGACGCTAATCTATCGGCGGACGCTAGCGGATCTAGCGGACGCTTCAATCTACTGAGTTGTCGACCGAAGTGGAGTTGGACGGGCATAAAGAGGGAACAAGATGGTCAGGAGGTCGTCGCTTATGTTTCCACTCACCGAGTCGATTCAGCTAACAAGATGTCCGTAAAGAGATACATTATATTGATTCGGACTCTAGTGTTGATTGGAGAAAACTCCCGCTCGCTTTTGTCACAGCTACTCTTATATGTGGTAAGAGTAAAAAAGGGGGAAAAATTCTACATTTCTTCACGCTACTGAAAACAATGTAACCGGTAAATGAGTGCTGTAGATACTAGATAAATTCCGACCACTGCTCAACAAAAAAACGATGTCCACAGTAAGGCTATAGGACTTTTCGCACGTCCATGCCTCAAAATGAAATTATTTTCGCGGTCGACAACGCGATGGCAACGGCAGCTGCAGCAACAGCTGTGAGCTAATGTATGTACATTATTTTTTTTGTTTCTGCCTTGTTTATTATTTGTTTATAAATAGATATCCGTAATATATATGTGACACTTGTGTTTGTCGTGGTTCTTTACTGAACATAGAACCGTGAAAGAGTAGGTAATCGTAAAAGGCATAGATGTGCATAAGATACACGAATAGAGGCGTATCTCAATGGGAATTTGAATTATGGCTTACTTTTTCTCATAAACTCGCATTAGAGGAGTATATTGTCAAAAAAAAAAGTGAACTCTATAAATTTCTCAATTTAATTTCGGCATGACAACCTTGTTGGTAGTTCACTAAGCAGAAGCAGGTCATTTTTAGCTGACCGAATACGAGAAAGGTATTTGAACATGCTATTTTCTAAATAGCGATTTCATCTCCTGTGTTTTTTTGTCTGTGTTAGTAGCTATGTGAGGTGTGGGGCGGCATGAACCAGGGGTGATGGCAGTCGTTGCTATAGGCGCGCGTATGCCTGGTCTGTTTATGATTTGGTCGTACTAAAGTGAGCGCGTCAATTTGTGGAGTTACGTCATTTTATGGAGGGCCCTGTTGCCTAAAGGCGAAAGAGCTCACTCAAATTATGATAAAGAAGCAAAACATATAACAGTGTAATAAAATAACTGTGTCGCGATATATATAAAAACATTATCGGATTTACATAAAGTACGTACTACTGTAAGCAGTAGCAGTTCTATGGCCAACGGCTGAATATAATGTCAATGAAATGCAAAGCTAGATAAAAGAATACGATAGAAAGCGGACACGATATGCTGAAGTGAGAAGATGAGGTCAGCGTTTGCGTGTCATTACCTGTGAACGCTCGTTGATTTTGACTGTTGTATATAAAAGGGGTGGACGTAACACATAGCATACGGTTGAACGTATGGACAAGAATATGTTACCGGCGATCATGTAGCGAAGACATAGCGACTAGCAGATCAAGAAAACATTAGTTTGAACATGGTTTGCAGTGTTATTAACGTCTGGAAGCTAAGCGGGTACTGACCAACGATCAACTTGATAAATATCAGGTTGGCAATGATATATAGAGACAAATCTATTATAGTCTACCTCAATTGCTCATAGAGACCCGAAACTCCGTTGTAGAACAAATTGATGATGATGGCGGCAAAGAACAGGTTTCTTTATTAAAGAACGGCTACGGCGTGCGCCGTTGCAAAAAACAATCAAAATTGTTTTCTTGCGGTTAATTCTTTTCAATAATGTACCTATGAGTGAAATCCCAGCGGGAAGTCGCAATGAAAGACGCATGAAGATATGCATGCATTCTAAAAAAGTGAAAAAATATAGGTATATAAGGTGAAACTGTGTCGTCGAAATATTCAACGAGAACGGTTTATCTGTAAAGCGCGTGTGAGATACGGATATAGTGGCAAGGTCAACATCTAACGATGAAATTACGCAAATGTTGAATGCTCTTTTTAGCGCAGCACTGTCAAAAGAATTCTTGGAAAGAGTATTTAACTCTTTTCCGTAGCACGTTTGGAAGACGAAATACAACGAGAATGAGGTAGGCTTGTGAAGATTGATGCTGATTGATTACAAGAAAGACACAACGCAGGTGACTCTAGCATGTAGGGAAAAATCTATCTGTATTATATTTTTGTTACAAGCTAATAGCTTAAGAAATAATAAATGATAACAATGTTAGGCTGGGCAGCGCGATATTTGAACAGAAAGTTGGAAATACAGGAAAAATAGGCACTTGAAAAAAAAATGCAAAAAGCAAAAGGACGAGTCAACAAAATTTTAAGTTTTTTGGTAGCAGAGACCAGTATGGAATTGAACTAGTAATTAATAAGCGATTATGGAAGTTTAAAGCAAACACGTTTTACATAAATAAACAAGACGACGAAGAAGAGAAAACTAAAAAACCTGAGTTCACGCAATGAGCCAGGTATATATATACATATATATATACCCCATAATATAGAAGTGAATATATTTCGTGTAATAATAGTTATATAAAGAATTACTATTGTCTGTGACTTATAAGAAGGGTAGAATACTATAGAGAAAAGATAAATGATGCCACGAAGAGGCTTCGAGGCTGGTTACAGCGGACGCGTAGTCTTTAGTGGTTAGACTGTCTACGTTTATTCATCGCAGACATTTTTCGGCGAACGCTTATCGTTAAAACTATTGATTGATGAAAGTCTATTATTGATAAAACCAAGGAAGAAGTGAACATATGGAGAACGAGTGAAGCTTAAAGTATATATATATATATATATATATATATATATATCATGAGGTGAATATTATATATTCATTTCATTGGAGATCATCTGAACCCGAGGTCTTTTTTACCCAAAAGAAACAAATGGAGTGAAAAGGCTGGACGTGTTATAATTAGAGAAGAAAAATTATTGCACAATGTCTGTTAACCAACTAGTTAAACCAGATTGTTGTAAACAAGCGAAAATTAGCCTCGGCTAAGCAAACTTCGCTGGAGCCGTAAAATGCCAGGCAAATTCGATTCGTTAAGTTAGATGAAAAATAGAAAAACAATGATATATACAAAAGTTCCATTCTTTCGACTACACAAGCATTAGCACAGCTGCAATTGGAAAACCTGCCCGTAAATTTTTGGAGACTGTTGATGTCTGTAACGCATAAAATATATGATGCGTGGGTTTATCAAGAATTGTGGGGTCAGGCATAAGTCAACTTTATTTGCATTTTTGTAAATACATTTCTAACTGTAGACTCGTTATTTTCAAAATGTGTAGCAACCGTTTGGTTATTTCATGGACGCTTTGGATAGTTGGTGAATTGCTAAAGGAAATATAGAATTGACAACAGAAAAACACGTAACCGTTTTGCCCGACATTTGTCGAATCCGTGGAACATTGTTTGGACAAAAGAAACATTGAACATTACTGTTGCAGTCACTCAGAAGTTCGTATCATTGCAAGAAATTATTTGCAATAAACTCCATTGGCGTTATTTTTTACTGAAAATAACTGGCTGCTAAGCATTTTCTTTTAGGTTGTCTATTTTTATATGGAAACGACTTGGATTCAACGAAAGTATAATTTATAGCATAAAGCAATATAGGAATTATCCTTATCTTATTATTATTATTATGATGAAACGTCAACCGGCATCGGTATTACAACGAAATTATGCATTGTTTGCGGTGCTCTTATACGTATAATGCATTAAAAATACTAAGTAGAATTGAAAGAGAAGCATGAATAAAACCAGCCGTTCAAAATATATGGATTTTTCATCGAACACAACCATTTATTATTGATCTACATGAATATACTTTACACGTGTGTATCCTACAACGCTGTTATTATATAGTGTGTTTATTATAATTATTAAAGAACATTTTTTTAAACAAGGCTAAATTGAGAAAATCATTAAAACCTGTTACTATTTTTACCAGTGACAAGTTCAAATGTGGTTTCATACGCTGATGGTTCGGAAAACGTTGAATCCACTGTGCGCCGTACTGAGAAGGACTCCAGGCATTTGTGGATGCCAATGACATTCTTTCACCTCCTGTTGACCCTGTAAATTAGCAAGCGATAAAGCACATTAGCTACCACATACAGTACAAGTATTTAATTTTACTTGCTCTTTGTGTTTCGCCGACAGGCATATATGTTGAAACATTATGTACCCTTATAAAGTTTTAAGATATAAGGAAATACAGGCAGCTTAGGCCTGTGTTACAGTTTATAAATAGTAGTTGCAAAGTAGATTATAAATGCAGGCAGTGATTACCAGTTTCCAGGGCATCGCATGGAAATTTCAGCTGATTTTAGTTTGTCTTCCTGTTTTCTTAAGCGTTAAATAGTCTAGCACTGCGATTAAATGCCTTATTTCTTAAATCCTTATCATCTTTTACCATACCTGGTGAATAAAGAGCAATTGTGGTGGGAGGTCATCAACACCATCTCCCTCAGCTCCCTGGGCTGCCACGGTTTCCGCGTCATGCTCAATAGCAAGATCCCATAACGTGACACAGTCATCCTCCGACGAGGCCTTCAAAGAAGTAAGAAAATATGCATTTATTTATCGGTTCAATATTCATCAAGAGTTACTGTCAACTATATCGAATAAGCGATAACAACTGTGGTTAAAAGTAATTTCTATACTTGCCACAATAAGCCATGTGTTATTCATCATAGCTTTTAACGTCATGAATAACTAAAGACACTTAAATGCATGCTAGGTGCCGCCGACAACTTTACTTGTCCATTCAATAGTCAGTGATTCGACAGTGTAGTCACGTTGAGTGCATCAAACTTACCGCAAAAACGGTGCTATCCGTAGGATGCCATTCAATTGAAGTGATAGGCGCTTTGTGGTAATCAAAGAGTGTAACCGGCTTGCCTGTCTTGAATTGTCGGAGGTCCCAGACTTTAATTATGCCATCGTCCCCGCCAGATAGTAGGAATGTTTTGTCAACTCGGTTCCACCCGATCACGTTGACGTCGCTTGTATGTGCGTCTGCTACTGATAGCATGCATGCTTTGGCTGGATTAGCACGAATATCGAATATTCGCACGGATTTGTCCACAGAACAACTGGCCAATACGCTGCTTTCGTTTGGCGACCACTGTATGTCCTCGACACTATCAGTGTGGCCCATTAAAGGTCGTTCATCGACTTTGAATCGAGCGCCATTATCCAAGGGACGCCATACATGAATACTGCGGTAGCAATCTCCCGACGCAAGTTGTCCAGGGACCATTGGTGACCAGTCAAGACCAAACCCCTCTTTTTTGTGGCCTGTTCAAATAGAAATATTGTCAAAAGTAAATTACCTGGACAAAAACATTTTAGATAAACAAAATGACTAGGAAAGACTATAGGGTTACTTTTTTATATATATTAAAGTATATACACCTGTATAGATACTTTAATAGGTAAGTTATCCGAAAAACCAAGCAGGAATA
Source organism: Varroa jacobsoni (assembly GCF_002532875.2). Lineage (NCBI taxonomy): Eukaryota > Metazoa > Arthropoda > Arachnida > Mesostigmata > Varroidae > Varroa > Varroa jacobsoni. Next base: position 139,018 of record NW_019214015.1, read on the forward strand.
AGGATGCAAGGTATAAGGACGATGTCACGCTAAAACGCCGCTTTCTAGAAAAGAAGAATTTATGAAGGTTCTATATAACAGCTTCAATTAGTAGATATTCTTTGGAATTATTGAGTGCTTTTAATTTTTAGGGAAAAAAACACACTTAGAATGGGCATTTGTATGTAACAGGTATAGGCATTTGCACTTATATGTAACTTCTTTTGCACTAAATGGAAATGCTGTCTTTTCGAAAACGCCTACCAGAAAACTTGAAAAACGGTTGTGGAGCCAGCTTCTTTTTGATATAACTTGTTAACAGTTCACTTTTCTGTGTTGCGGCAACTGCTTCAGTAATATCTGTTACATAAACAGACCCATTATCTGACCAGCTAGCGCATATTTTTCTCCCGTTCGCAAACTCCTGAACTCGAACTCTGAAATACGTCATTATTATTACAATTTAATTGTTATCCGTTCACTTGCTAATTTGCGAATAATATACTAATTGAATTGTTTTTGGACGTTTTGAGTTTCTAATTCTTTCCTGATTCACATTAGTGCCTTTAGAACCCTCAGAGATCGGTAACCCTGTCTAATAGACGCATCTGTTTAAATAGAATATGAGCTTATATACCAACCTATTAATAGCACCTGAATGTGGGACACTGGCAACGTTGAGCTTGGGCTTTCGATTTGCTGTATCCTGTGTGTTATAGTCATCATAGGCGTCATTATCGTCTTCGGCGCTGTCGTCGTCGTCGTCGTCATCGTCGTTGCCGTGGGTTTGGTCAATTCGATGCATGTTCCACAATTTCATGCATAATAGATTGTTCTGTTCATGTGTTTCAGCCTGTGTACCTGCAGAGTAATGCAAAAAAGACTATAACTGGCTGTGAATTATTTTCCTAATATATTAAATAATGACTTTGCTTATTTGGCTTCAACTTTGTTGTTTATTATATGAAGCACTAGGATAGCTTTGTGAGCTGTCTCAAACACGGCGAATATCTCTAAAGGAGCATCTAATCTACGCTGAAAATGCATCAGTGTGGTTACATACCAGCGACGATGTACACCGTCAAAGGGAACACGTCGGCACGATTGTCTCCTAGTTGGTCACGAAGGATATCGAAGCTAAGGCAAGGCGCGAATGTGGTTGCCTGGTGGTAAAGGACGTATGCGTTATGATCCATGATTAACTCTTCATCTTCGGCTAAGATTCGTTTGCCCGGTATGAACACGCCACCACCTTCTCCGTCTTCTTTTCCGCTTTCTGGATAAAAACAAACATAATACACAATATACAGCTTAAAGATGGTTGAAAACATTAGTTAAGTATAGTTAGAATTTTTTGGAATAAATAGAACTATGATTATTATTATTAATTTTGCTATTGCTGCTCAACAGACATGGTTATCATAAACACGAGAACGAACTATAGTAGGCTGCACAACTTTAAATTTTCTTATGTTCTCTTAATATTGGTTTCCATGTTACTGACTTTTATTATTTTCATCGTTCTCACTGTCTTCATCATCATCATCAGCATGACCATCATCGTCGTCGTTGTCTTCGGTGTTCTCGTCACTTTGCATTTGAGCGTCTTCAGACTGGCCCTGCTCCATCTGCTCGCTTTCGGAGACGCATGATGACAAATCCTCATCGTCCTTTCCATCTGCCTTCTTCTTAGGATTGATCATCGTCACTTAATGAGTACAAATGCGTTCAGGTAAAAATATAAATTAAATGGGAGGTATAGGTTGAAAAAAATGGTTAAAAAATGCTCATTTTGATAAGGAACAACTTTCACAGTTGACAGAAGTGGTACTGTAGTAATATGAATGTCGAGTAAAGATGATTTCCCAATATTTTCACCTGAATCCATTTATATGCATGACAGAACGGTGATTATCATTTATTACGACGGCTGTAAGATATTCTGCATTTGATCTCTGTAATAAGGATGTTCAGGAGCCTATCTAAAAGTTACTCATATATTTTAACGTATTTTATCGTGAATTTGTCAATATTAGTCGCCAAAAATGTTAAAAATAAAACACCGAATTCGCGCACTGGGTCCCTTTTTTATTAATTTATACTGCAAATGATGGCGTTGTATCCAATAAAGCTATATATGTTGCATATAGAAGCTATGATAAATGGCATGATTAATATGTCAAACTAGCTTCGGAGTAAAAATAATGAGAGGCCCAAGTGAATCAACGGGTGAGCGCTTCCCATAGAGGGGCACCGAAATCGAGCTAAATTTTTAGCACGTGCTTATTGACTGACTTGATTTGTTTCTTGGAAATGAGAAAACGGGTAGGGTGTCAACATCATGGAAATACTAGCAGCTGCCACTACTCTATTAGGTGCACTTACCAAAATTAATGAAAATACTTGTTTTGTAGAGATATTTCACAAAATTTCGTCGTTTGCAAATGAAACCAAACACGTGGATTGGAGACACATGACTAGATGCACTAACGTTACCAAAGCTGTTTCTAGACAAGTAACCTGTCTCACGAGAAGCTCCACACATCTTATCGAATAAAACATTTTTTCGATGATTTGGTTACTTCTACGAAGTTTTATTGCTGCTTATTGATTTCCGTCGAAGCCTAACGCGCTAAAGCTTTTCACCGAAGTAACATTACTTGAGCATCATCTGGTTTGCTTATTGTTTTGGTATAGGCGGCCATTTATGATCTGTGTTTTGTATACAGTATATACTGAACTGCAGTGCTGTTCTCTCTGCTATGGTACACTCGATCGTCTAGAATAGACGCAATGTAATATCGAGAAATAGATCTGTTTAAAAAATACACCATATCCGCACACATGAAACAACTGTGTCGTACATGTATTTATTGATGGACGCAAGGCTTTAGCAAATAATCAGAGAGTGTCATTTGGGACTTTGACATGGCGCGCTGATTTCCGAGAAGGAGATACGCATCGAACATTGCGCGCATGATTTTCTTATAGAGAAACGTTTAAAAATGCATTAATTTAAAAATTCAACGTGTAATGTACAACATGTGTAAAAATCGACGATATGTGTACTCATATTTTTTTTAGTACTTCTACTACGTGTATATTGTTTACTGAAAAACCAGCCAGAAATATTTACGTGTCTGTGCCTATTCTTCATTAATTTTATAC
>NW_019214015.1:142264-208101 GCF_002532875.2 Varroa jacobsoni
TTCGCCAGTCAGTATCAACTTTTATAGTATATATATATATATATATATATACACATACTGTTGGCTTTTATACCTTTTTGGGTTTGCAAACATAATCTTTTCTAAATGTCACAGTTGTTACAAACCGTTTAGATGCTTACTAATTTATAAAGCATCCTTTTGTGTGCGAATATCTGTAGCGACAAGGCTAGGTGCTATATTTTATCTTAATATTATTTGTCAACCACGTTTCCTTGATTCTATTAGTTCCATTAGCCATACTACAATATTTGATGAATCTTTTATGGATCTCTATTGGTAGCGTCTCGAAAGACGGGATCAGCTTTTGGTAATCTTCGGAGGCAGGCATGTTTGCAACAAGCGGTTCCAAGGCTTGCATATAGCGAAACCCTACCATATGTCGTAACGTTCGACCCAACGAATCGGTCGATCATCACACAGAATCTACTGGGTCACGAAAGATTGCGAAAATGCGGCCCATAATTCCTATGAATAGTTTGCAGGCAGTGGAGGCACGCAGACTGGGTCCGTACAGTCGTCGAATGCAAAACATGTACAGGTACCAGAATCGGCTGATGGCCAATTTAAATGCGTCACCAAACTGGATATTTTTACCTGTCATGAAGGACTGCAGCAGTGGAACTCCTCAATTTCTTCAGTAAGCTATGAAGGATATCATTGTTAAGATAATTTCTTATTTTCGTAGTTCTTTTAAACATAATCGATGCGACACGTTACTAGGTAATGCAAGATTAAGTGCAACCAGGTATTTAACTTATAATTATTTTCACACTGAAGCATTTCGTTCTGACGCACTAACCTGTTTAATTCGCTATTACTAAAAGCATAGAAATGTTTTCCAAGCGTTTACATTAGCAGATTAATTAGTATTTTCTCATTTATTTTTTATATTGACGGTGGATAGAACGTGGTTACGTCGAACTGGAAATAAATATATATATATATTTTTTTAAATATATTTTACAGTCATGATAAGCTTTTCCTCGACAATAACCGACGCTGTTATTCGCTCCGCGGTCCTAAGTGTAAACCAGTCCAGACTTACGTACTTCCAAAACGAAGACGCGTCGGCGGAACAAGTGAATGCGTGTTGAGCATTACGCTTCCTGGAATGGTATGAACCTTATAATTTGAGAAGCGAACGAATTTTATAACACTATAAATAAAATTATAAATGTGACAGTCAATGTCACGGCTTAGCAAGAACTTTGCATGACTTTTCTTAGCGTTTTCCGTACACTGTAAATGTTTAGAGGTTCAAACTTACGCATTAAATATATATATATATATATATATATAAAAGAAGCAAATAATCACTGTACCGTTTATTCAAATACCAGCACGATTGGCTCAAAATTTTTGGTATTCTTCTATGTTAAGGAATAAATAGTTCACGTTTTACCCAACAAATACTGGGCGCTTGCCTATTCAAAAGAAGCCTAATTCAAGATTCAAAAACACTATTGTTGCTCCCTGCGAGAGCAAACTTTTATTTAGGGCCTAGATTTCGATTACTGAGTTTTTCTCGGCTGTTATTAAAACAAAGCTCGTTTTTGGTAAAAGTGGACAAATTAGGTCATGCGTGCTTATTGATATTTGTTATTCTGACTATTACAGGTAAATCCTAACCCGCCCCCCTACGAGCTGTTGTTAATACTAACAACAGTGGACACTCTGGAAGTCCGAAATTTGCATACTGGAGATCATCTTAACACAATTAATCTTGCACTTCCAGGGGATTCTACGGTAATTTACCAATCACAGTAATAATAATTACTACCATTATTTATTGAGTAAAAATCTTCATAGTAGTTAATCTTGCACCTGAATGGAAAATCAAGAACGAAATTCTTTTGTTGCTTTTTCGTTTCAGTTTCACTATCGCGCGATGCAGCATGAAGAGGCAAAAAATCAGATTGTCGTTTACTCGACGAAAAGTAGTTCTCACCTAGTTTTATGTTATATGGTTATTTTAAACATTGGTTCCGAAATCACCAAGGCAAGTAAAATATAACAACGAGAAGTAATGCCTACATCTCGTTTCGAGCATCTTAAGTGACTATTCATTTCTGCATAGAACCTACACGTTATGCAAATGTTCTATCTACCTGGGATTTATTTAATACTTGGCCCGTTGACATAGAAATCATATCTCTAGCGTTTTTTACAATTGAGTTCCATAGTAATCATCTCAATTAAATCCGCACTTTGTTACAGCATGCGCATTTATGGAAGCTGGACATATTTTCAGCATTAGAATATCGGGCTTCATTTGTAAAATGACCGTGTTCGTTCTTCAAATGAGACAACCCAGAACAGAGTGACATTATCCAAATGTCGGATTGTAATGCAGGCTTTGCGTGTGCCGTTCCCGCGTCGTGTATTTGGACGAGCTCTGGAAAAAGTCTATCTTCAAGATGGCATTCTGTACATGCTATACCGCAAAAAAAAGGAAATGCGTCTCTACGACTTTGACGAGATTGTTCGAATGGGTCAAATTCGAAACTCTCCGGATTCAGAGCCGATATTAGAAATTACAGGTAGGCTTAAAATGTACGCGATAAAGGGCGCGAATTCGCTTTCTTCTCGAGAACTCTTTAAGTGACGGTTTTTACCTATGAAAGGCAGCTGCGACCGTTCATACTAAAAAGTGAAACATCCTTCATGCAAACTTTATTTCTGAAGCGACAAAAAATACGTGTGTGCATGACTGGCAGGTTGCTTTGTTTTAGGTCCGATAGTACAGTAGAGCGTCTGAAAAAAGGTGTGGCTGTCATTCCCCAAGGTCGTGCTGGCTTTTATACGCCTGAATGTACAATAAGGCTGTAGCGTTTTAAGTTAACGACGAATCTCTAGGTAATAGTGAAAGATTCTTCTATTACGTATATAAGACTAGTAATAGAAAATACCATTGTATTTCAAGGCTTGAGCTATGCGACCTTTTCGTCATATTACACGTATGACAAAAAGGCCGCATAGCATAGTGTAGTTTTGTACATGTTGATAACAGGTTCTGTTCCCTGCACGACATAAATTACGCGTTCTATACGGCTTTATGTGTCTATTATATGCATTTGATATGGTCTTCTTATTACCCTTGCGCGTGTAGCACTTCCGAAACCAGTTCTAGTTGTACCGAATGCCGATCAGCAAGTTGAGATAGGAGGTTTTCCTTGTATGTATGTCACTAATTTGCCGGGAAGTGAGACATACTCTGTACGAACTCTCGACCACCGAGAGCTGGGACGATTCGAGCAGTCGGATCGTCTGCGCATGGACTCCGTGCGATTTCACATCGATGGTAATGGACACATTGCCCACGCCCGACAAGATATGATCAGGTTAGGGTCGTGCAATATTCTACATGTCAGGTATTCATAACAGAGAGAATACCTTTGAAACCGTTAATCATCGTATTACACTTGATAACAACATGATAAAGAATATACCCTAAATTTGGGTCCTTTTTTTCCTTTGCGAAAGACAGAGAAGTTTTTAAACATGAACTCGTTTCAGAATATATATGCCTCTTCTTCGAGTTTTCAGCCTATGGACTCTATGAAATGAATAAATATTAATCAAAACTAAAAAAGCAGTACGTATAGGTGTAGTACATATTCACTGTTCAAAGTTAACCGTACAGAAAAACAAACTCATTATGTGCTTTTTTGTGTGAATTGGCAGATACCCTTTCCAGTATTTCTTTGAATCATTATTTGATCATCATGTTTTTGCGCACTTTGTTTTAGGTACTATAAAGTCGAGGTGGCCGATCGAGATACAAGCAAATCAGATACTTCTTCTTCTGTCAGCACAGTACTGCCTGAAGATAAGCCAGCATACATTTTGAGGCCTGTGAGAGACATTTGCTTTGACGGTCAGGTGCCAACTAGCGCCCCCTTTGACTGCGCTGCACCTACAGAGTCAGGCGAAAGTACAAGCCAAGGCCGAACTAGCAGTCAACGTTCCACAGTGCGAGATGAGCGTGAAGACCACGAACGGGAAATGCGGCGTCAAATGTCATTTGTTGAGCTTCAGGAACAAGGCCAACTAATACAGCATCAGAACGAGATAGGTTCAATCGAAGTTGTCGCGTACGTGCTGGCTCCTTATCACGCAGCTGAACATTATGAGGCACCTCCTCAAAATTCACTTGGACAAGTTCCAATGAATCGTCAGCAGCCACCCATTACTCCCCGACGAGCTCGAAATGTTGGTCGAGGTTTAGCTTTGCCAGATCGTGATAATGGAGTACCTGCAGGCACTTATCCCTTACGTAGGTCACAAAGGTAGTTTGTCCCCGCATTGTATTTATGCGTTCGTCTCTGTAGGATTCTTTCGTTTATTTGAGTAATCCGTTCTCGTAAAGTAACATATACGCTATACAATACCTGTAAGCTAATTTATGCTCGTTTGAGCGTAATTCGAGTATCACTAGTATCCTCAAAAACAGAGCAGTCTACCTAATCGATCTTATTTCAGTTGCCAAGTTGCCCCTTTGTTAATAAGTCGTGTCAAACTTGTATGATTCGCATATTTCTGCCTTGTAGAATACACCATCTAGCGAGCATTTTCGGAGTGCCTGTCTACTATGACGAGGACCCGGACGAGAAGCGTCTACTATTTGGTGATGACTACGAAAATGAGCTAAATATGTTGTTGCTGTTGGGTCGAGAGCCAGGTGATCGCAATAAACGTGGGATTCTACAAATGTTTGACGACCGTTCAGGGCGGCTGGTCCGTACGATGCGTTTCAACAAACCGCTCGAGACCGTAAGTATAATTAGATCTTCTCCTGTTTCTGTCGTGTAATTTAGGAGAGGTCTGTTTCTGCTTCGAGTAGTAGTATCGTCATCGATCATTAAATCCCGTTATAATACCGACCTTCAAATATTTTCAGTATCAGTTCGGCTTAAGCCTAAGATATGGCGGCTTCAGTCGCGGTGTCCAGAGCAGAAACAAGAAAAACGTCGCAGAGGCAATTTTTTTAAATAGTACTCTGGTTCCGCGTCAAGTAACTACTTTTCCCCTGTTTGGGCTGAACAAGCCGGAATAACCATGATCTAAAATTAGTTTTGAGTACTGCTGTTGAATTCACACAGAAGTCAGTTATGTGCTTATTAATTTATCTGATATATATGCTTGTTGCTACTGCTGCTTATATTTCACTGTTTTTCTCCGTGATGTGCGGCTACTTTACCACTTCGCCAGCATGTCGACTATACGCTAATACTGGACCTGGACGTCCTAGTTGTAATTGCTCGCGCGCAAAACGCTCCTGTTTCGTACACCCACGTTTACCGACTCACCAACGTTGACTCATTGTCGGAGGTTGACTGCAAGAAGGTTGCTGCACTCGGCCCAGATCATCGTTACTCGGTGTCCTTCCCCACCGCGGCCATAGATCGCGATCACGATTACGATTTCGATTTCGATTGATATTTTATAGATGTAAGTTACAAATTAGTCGCTAACGGCAGCCGAAGAAACGTACAGTACACAAATATTGTATGCCGTAAGCAGACTGCGATAATTTGTATTGTCAGAGCAGATTTTTTTCTCGTTTGTTACTTAACCGACTGGCTAATGATCAATTAAACATTGCACAGTACAGTCAAATAATAGTTATTCAAATTTGAGAGTGCTTATGTAAAAATACGCGTGGCTTGATTACTATGCAAAATCGTAACTATATTAATAGTCGTGGTTAAACTTAAGAAGTTGTTGGGTGATAGTACTATTAGTATAACGTAAGCAGATGTCAGTTGTATGAAGATGCCAACGACAACCAAATCAGAGGTTATACATCGTTTTGATAAGTGAAATTGATTACGCATAACCAACGATTACCTGTAAAGCACAAATTTGAAGGAAAGCAGCGAATCATAAGAGGAAAATCGATTTTTAAAGGAAAAAGTTTTGTTCTATTATATGTATGTATTTTTAATACTCACTGAATTGAATTATTCAAAATTGAGTGTGTATACTGATAATGACAAGATTTAAAGCGTACGTCTTTGGTCAGCGAGGATAAAAGATAAGGAACGTAATGTTTGATTTAGGAAAAAATATTGGTGGGTGCATACAAACTAAACAAGGAGGCAACAGCTCTTAGCCGTAAATCTATTGATAGTTTCATGTGTGAAGCGATTTTGGTCACAATGTTACGCCACTTGTAGCAGTAGAGCTACCGTGACTAATTCATTTGATTTTTCAAGGAGGCAAATGCCAGTAGCAATCAGGAGTTGTCTATGCTGTAAATGAAACTATAAAAGTAGATTCAATAAATTGCGAACCTTACGTGCGCTTTTAGTGTTAATTCTAAGTACTTAATATAATATAATATAAGGGTATGCATTACGTATAGAAATGTATGTATTGACGAAAGCGTATAATAATATGTAAACAGCTTACAATTCGAACTGTGGTATCGAGACAAGCATGTAACACTACTTGCTCAACTCAAGAAAAACAACAAACAGAAACCATGATTGCTTCATTGTTGCATGCTTATTTACTAGCATAATGTACTGAAGGTGAAATGTTTTCATGTGAAAGAGCTTGAGTTAGTTTCTTTTGCGAGCTATGTTATTCTTTTAACTTCTTTAATACCTCTGACAACATACCTCAGAAAAGTAAAATAAACACTCCAAAGATTGATTAAAGATATAAAAAGGTGGGAACTTAAACAGAGGATAAGGGAAAATTAAGAAAATTTAATTTAGCGAAATTCATCAAAGTTTGCCTAAAACGCAAATCACTACGCTAATTTACATTCACTGTTCCACCTACCTTATTCGAAAAGGAAAACTACTGGGTGTCAGCTAAAAAAAACGTGAGTTCTGTAACCATGTCTGACGTCATTATTGGAAACGGCACGTTGTTGGTTGCTTTTGTCTTTAAGGAATCAGATACAAGCATTCGAGAGTTTAGTAACAAAAAACACAGTGGATGCTGCTGCCTGCTAAAAAGGCAGATTATAAATCGTTATTAGATTCGAACAACGTACAGTCGACACCTTTACGATTAAAAGAACGTGGATCCTTGTTATCAAACCGGGTTACTTGGATTTCGCGTTGATATAAATCTTGGTTTCCTCAGTTGACAAATTGCATTTGACGTTAAGTACCTTATAAATTTAATGCTTAGCATTTTTTATATGAATTATGGAATATAATAAAAAAAAATAAGATAATGCAAGATTCACGATCCCTACCAGCTTGGTGAAGCTGCTATCGCCATAATGAAGTCCATAATCTTTAAAGAATACCGGCGTTTTTCTAAATAAAAAGTTTGCATAGTTTCTGCTGAAATTACTAAGCTTGGCTCAGCTCGGCCCACAGATATGTTTATCTCAACAGATTTTCTGTTGTAAAAACATTATTTCCAATAATGCCCCTAACTACTTTAAGATAACAAGTCACTGCAAAAGAAGTGTTACTTGACTCTCTTTTTTATTCTATTTCTTACATTTCATTCAAAAACATTATATTTCAAAGGAGAATCTAAAAAACGAGTAGCTGTTTTTAATGGTCTTCGTGAAGTTGGCGCATTCATTTTGTTTGTTTATTTACTTCAAGTGCTTGAAGAGGTCAGGTGCAACACAATGATCGACGCAGTGTATAAAATCGAATAGCTCCTCCGCACAGGTCTCCATCGTCTGCAAGAGAGGTTTTTCAGGGCGAAATGTTGAATATCTCGGTTGGTATTTTCTATGACGTTGATACTAACAGCACCGTTGTTTGTTCTCTGATCAGTAACGGTCTTTGCTCTTGTATTTGCAACCTACTAAAAAGTATCGTCAGAGAATAATAGTGGATTTCTAAATATTAAATAGGAAATGTTACACAACAACACCATTATCTTGTGATGAGTTTAATATAACATCATATCATATTCAATGTCAAAGTAAAGATGACTACATAGAAATGAAATACCCATGGCATTAAGAACACCGCTTGTACCTTGGTATAATTCTTACCGCTTTGTCACTAACCAATGCACGTACAAAGCCTTTCGCCAACTGAAGGCTTTTGAGCATTTCATCTTAATCCGACTTTGCGAACTACATTTAATATTAGTCGAATAAACAGATTTCTAAATTTCCTAATGTAGTGAGATTTTTGCTCAAAGCTGTAAATAAGAACTTAGTCATTTTGTCTACTTCCGCCTACTGCTTAACATGTAAAAGTAAGAAGCCACGCTTTGATATAAAAGTATTGCCAGAGTACTCACTTAAATAAAATATGAGACTTTATCTACAAGGTTACCGCACAGCGTCTCCTTACCTGTTTGCGAGAGTGGACCCGAGCTTCGCACGCATCGAATTTTTCTTTGTATGCCGCACACTTCGGTTTTTCCCCGCACTTTGCGCGAAGCATCACCTGGGGATCAACCAGTTCACCCTCTTCTTCAGCCTTGTACCTTCGAAAGAATCCCGGCATGGTGGCCACAAGATTTAGAATTCTAAGTTATTGGAGAGACACGCTCCCCAGGGTCGAACCTAACGAAGCGAGAAACGCAACTCCCGACCTGCACACTTCTTATTTATGGAGAACAGGCCACAAGTACGCTGCAGAGGACGAGCCATACAACAGTACTACACATACATAATACAGTAAACATCGAAATCGTCCGCTCGGGACCGTATGTAACATAGAAACTTTCCTAAATTTGCTTGGCGATAGGACAAGTTATGATTTGTGATCGGCATCGATGGCGCGAACTGTGCGTACGAAAAAAGTAAGAACTACAATACGAGTTGCAGGTTGAATGCTTAATGTTTCTGTAAATAGCTAGAGAAATTCGGAAAGTTTAAGAGAAGAGTTAAGGAGGTAAAAGTTTGACCTGGTAAATAAGATCAAGTATCTACATCAAGTGACGAAGATCTAGTTTATCAGATTCATCAACTTGGGCCACGCAAATATTTTTCCCCATTAAGAAGTAAAGTTAGCCATCACAACGCAAGTAACATGGTTTTGCAGAGTGTAGTGTACGCCATCAATGAGGCCAAGTGATCATATTGTAAAACTAGCTTTTAAAATAGTTTATTGATATTTAGTAACGTACCTGTGTTTTATATTATTTTATATTTTATAGATATTTTAGTGACGTAAAAGCAAATATATAAAGAGCAAATATATTCGAACCGTGCATTGCATATATCATTGAGCAAATTAACAATAGCCATTGTGGATAGGCATTGCTGTTGAGCATTCAGCATCAGACGCTCGCTTCCAGAATGAAACGAAATGTGGCCATTTACGGATTCGAGCCTAGACTGCAACGTATTTTTAAGATCATTAGGCAAATAAGTTATACACTAAGCTATAGCGAGGACTGCCCACGACACCGACCCATATCAAATATTCTCACATAGCCTAATAATATATTACTTCCTAGATTCATGATGTAACCAGTCATGTTTCAAACCATTTTTTTTCTTTCTAATCACTGTAAGGTGTGTTTATTCATCTACTCAAATGCATTGAAACAATTTGACTTTCGTTATTGACCGCTCTAGTGCGCACACGTGAATAGATAAGCAGATAGTAAACTGGGTATAAGTCAAGTACAGACACTCGAGCAGTTTGTAACTGGGTGAGTTCTACATACAAATTATATCAGATATGATGAACAACTGCACGAAAGCGACGCTGGGGGAAAGTGAGGAAATACGGTTTCGAAGTGACCATATATTTTTTTTAAGTTTTTGGTACTCATGAATTTGACTTGAACCCGGCAGAATGGCAGTTACATGAAAACTAGTTGGTAAGGCCCGGCCGTAATGAATGCATTGTAGCGCAAATAGCTTCTAATATTTCACGATAGTTGTTGGATTGTGCGTACTGTATTCCATGGGAGAAGATGCGTAGATAAGTTGTAATCGTTAATAATAACCTAATTGCGGTAATAAAGTAGAAATTTTATGATAACTATCGTCGAACACACACTTTAAAATAATCGTGTATAATAAGGGATAAAATATTTATCATGAACGTAAAATTTTGTGATAGTCCGATATGCATTTAAAGTAGAAAGAGTATATTTTTTCAAGGCTCAAATTTTAGAAAAGAGTATGTATACGTATTTTTGAGAACGAGGGAATATATTGTGTTCTTTGTAAATCTTTTTTAATGAATACGCACCTTAAATATTACCGCATAGATCCAGGGATATTTGGTTTGCGATTTCCTTATTATAGGAATACTGCAGACAGACAGATAGGAACATGAGATCTCTCATTGGTATGAGATTTCTTTGTTGCATCGCTCATTTAGCCTAGGTGTATGTTGGAGGCAGCATTGTAATAAAGAAAGACGAGAGTCCGCTTTACCTTGTGAGTCTTAGAACAGTCGAGGTAATTATCATATGCCATCAACTTTTGACTTTCTTGTGTCAATTTTTGATTATTTATATGTGTATGTTAAAAATTTTACATCTGATATCCCTACGTATTTCAAAGTTGTTTCGTGCGTCAGTCTTTCAACCAGAACAGTTATGTTAGCTTCTACACCTCCGTATACTTGATTTATTTAGTATTGATTACTTTGTAAAATTTCGCTCGAGCTTGTCCCTGAGCGCAAAGTTTGTTCCAGATGTGTACTAGATCTGTAGGAGAAAAATAAGGCACATACGAGTGAATACTACAGTTCGGACTGTAATAGAATATGCTTTTACTTTTGTTGCACGATTTTTTTTTATTTTTCATTCAGATCAAGATCATTAAGGAAAGCCGCCACAGTAAACACCCGCAGATCTGTTTTCTTCCAATATTTGCATCCAAATGACTTGCCCCGCGGATTAACGAAGCCTACACTTCCTTTTTACGCCTTTTGAAGGCTTATTTTAATTACTCAGATGTGCCCATGCTCAAAAAGGATAAAGGTAACTGCTGAAAATACAATACAACTTTTGCAGACGTTTAACTCGTTAGATCTGAAAAGATGGCATAGCAGTCAAGTGACTTCCTATTCTTTAGGGGCTGGATTTAAAGCTCTCTGAATGTTTGATCTATAGTTGATCATAATCCGAATGGAAATGATTAGGTTAGTAGCCGCAGTGTTAATTGGACGCTGACTTGAAGCCTTTGTGGGCCGGAGATTAACACTAAAAACCTCTAGCCAGGGAATCCATCCATAAAAAAGAAATTGATCGCGGCGAAAAACAGTTAAGTTACCTTCCTGGTCGCAAAACCGTCTTGATCTGAACTTTCATTTTTCTAAACTACGATCAAGTTCTGCATGGTAAGTAGTGCATTGAAATACTGACAATGACGTTCGGACTTCACTCCATGTATTTCCCTGGACAGCGCTTGCGGGCTTGATACAAATGTTATCTTGTGGGAAGGTAGAAAAAGGATTTAGAGAATCAGTTTCTGTTGTTTTTCTTCAGCTCCAAGAAACGCGTTCTTAGTTCTGTGACCGCATTTAGGTGAAGAACACCGGCGTAGCACCTGAACTCTTTGAAGACGACTAAAGTGAACACAGTTACTCCCAGAAAATGCATGACACTGACGTCATGTAGCACAAAATTTTATGGAAAACAATGTACAATGAACGAAAAAACACCAACATTATAATGGGCAGTCGTAGATACTTCTAGAGAACAAATCACCTATCACTCACTTGCCATAGGTAGAATTTTTCGACTAACCATGATTCTCTGTCGCAAAACAACTAAATGTGAGACTTTTATTTACAAGAGTTTTATATTACGGAAAGGCAATACGATTCAGTGGAGTGTATTATCTGGTTCTAAACAAAGCCAGTAGACAGCCGTGCCTGTACATATGTTGAAGCATATCGCACTTTGGCTATGATTTTTCCATAAAAACACTCGCCTAAACATTTAATTTCAATACAAAACTAGCAAAAATAATGAAAACTAAATATAAAATAAAAACAATCATATATTTATTGTACCAAATAATATTGGTCTTTTGCCATATACCACGTAATCAGATTTTTGCTTAAGTGCACTTAAACATCACTACATACATGAATGCAAACTCCTTCGTGGGCATGCAATAAAAAGTTCTTGCTATTGTTATGCAAACTACTTTCGAATTCATATGTATACTTGTAGCTGAACGATCTGTTGTTTATTTATAAACTATTATGATACCTAGGCGCTAGATGTTCGCCGTGTGTCCAAAGCGCGATGTCATCTTCGAGCAAGGCAATGATGGCCTCGCCTTTGCTAACTGAACTCTCTTGGGTCCAGAGAATTGGTTTCGTGGAAATAGAACGTTTTGATTTGTCAACTTCATCAGCGATCTCAACAGCGTCCCGCTTACGAAATGCGCCGTAAACTTGTGACGGTGTCGCTTTACTAATGTTCTGCACGAATTTATCTGTAATACCATATCAGTAAAACAAGAATAAATACGTATTGAGTATTGATTCAAGCCTGATCAAGATCTTTCGTCATAAAAACGCATCCACATACACAATTTTAGCCGTCTTATTCTACAACAATCATCAGTTTTGATTGTTCTTCGCTATCTTTCAGCGCACCTACAAATCAGGGGTACCATGCTCTTGGTAGAATGCAACGTTGATAGAAATTCCAACTTTTTTTGCAACGTAAGGCCAAATATATAGGAATTTATCTCTGATTCAGATCATCTTTCAAGTTACGCTGTATTTAAACACCCATCAAATATAGAATAATATAACGAAGACAAAGCTTACCGGGTACTCCTCGACTGCCCTCAGAAACTAACGCGGCAAACCGTCGAACCATCGGAACATAATGTTTCGTCAACAGAGCGCATTCCCATAGCACAGCACTAGAAGCATTCGCATGCTCTGGATCGGTGAGTTCAGGTCGAAACACGCCTGATCCGACCTCGTGGTCTAACAACACGTCTAGCTGGTGGTGAGAAGTCATAAGAGCACGAGCCATTGATAGAAGTGATAACGTGCTGGCGTCACCTGCCTGGGAAATATTGAATAAAATGTAACATTTGCAGTGACATCGTTAAACGGAATTGGTCTCCTGTACTTATATGTTAAAAAAGATCGTCAGGGGGAGGTTCGAATTTATTCTCTTGCCATCCTCATCCGCTTACTAATAACGTGCAGTTATAAAGAGTGCAGTACGCCATATCAGTAGCGAAGAGGCTGACAATCCTTTTAAATGGTACAAAATATCGAGGATTAGTAAAGCTTTTTCGTGTACCTTTGCAATGTTTTTTTTGGTATTGTTTCGTTTATTTGTGTTGGGAGTTGATTAAAATTTCTCTGTTGAACCTGACTACCGCAATGGTGCCCATGAAAGAGACATACTTCAGCTAATGCAACACAAGAAAAAATGTAAACGACGGAGCGTAAACGTCTAACTAACCTGCAATGAAACGGTCAATAAACGCTTAGTAAACCCTAGTAGTCTTTGATAACTGGCATCTTTTTTTTTAAGCAGCGTCAAGTCAAGACACTGGAGTATCGTTGGCGTGAAGTCATATGGAGAACAGGCATTTAAGTTCAGGAAGGTAGCGTAGAGTTGCGTATAGAATCGGGTCGGATCCACGTTTAATACTTGGCCCTGTCCGCTGAGTATTTTAAAGATGGTTAGCAGACAATGGCACGTCTGACCTTCCGTAAGCTCTTCGCTCTCCATGAGACGATGGAGCACGTCAAGCAGATCATCAAAGAATTCAATGTTTAGCAGATGAGCATACTTAGAGAGACCTTCGAGAAGTGGCGTAAGCAGCTGCGATGGCCTATCATCTTTCTTGAGAATCCAAAAATAGATATTCATTAGCTGTTTCAATATTTCCGTGTGCACTCGACTTTTGCGGTCTTCGCTGTCCTCGGCACGAGCTTCTGCCAACTGTCTGTCAAGTTTCTGCAAATCTTTGTGCCGGCGATGTTCAGCACGAGACATCTTGCTCAGCTTACTACGGATTTCCTTTAGGTCGATTGCCTCCTGCTCCGATGACTTCGCTTTGGCAATACGTAGATTTAACAGGGAATACAGCACCTTTGGTGGCAACTTGGCTGTATATGACTTAACCAATAATTTGGTATGCTTGACGCACTCGAACACGGTTTCACCGAGCTGGTCCTCCCTGTAGATGGTCTTCAGACAATTGTATGACGCATCGGAAATCACGCTATCCCGATTGACAAGACTGTTTACCATGATTGCGGCAATTTTATCGCGATAATTGAAGTAGGGCCGCGCTGTGAACACTCGAGAGAACGCTTGAATCGCTGCACGGGAGAGCTGTAGCAAATGCGGCGGGACCTCGAAATCAGGTTCACCATTTCCTTTGGAATCACTGTATTGGTCATGAAATTGTTTGGACTTTCGGCGCTTCACCCGTTTTCGCTGCCTCTGTGTACGCATCGCGCGGTACTGAAGCTGAACAAAATCTTCGCAGACTACCAGAAACCGTTTGTACCTGGACAGAGTAAACAAGAAATAGTTGCTCTGATATACGTCAGCACACTATTGGCTTGCTTCGCTAGTAACAGAATATTACAGCTGCATCGGTTTGGGTTAATTTGGGGTAAACAACATATAAGTGAGAAAAACTAAACTATTTTCCGCGTGTCTGAAGTACACGCGTGTTCCGCGGGCACCTAGGAAACGACCAAAAAGGTACTCACAACTTTAAAAGGGTCCTTTCGTACGCCATGAGTTCTCTTGTTTCCTTTTTGAGTTTGGGACCATTAGCTGTAGGTTTGGCATCCTCCTTGACACGATATTCTGGCAAAATGTCTGCAAAAACCTCACCGAGTGACAACAACGCTACTTTTTTTATGGCGTATCCTGCTGTCCCCGTCATTTTTGTCATTTGAAGTAAATCGTTTATTTTACGATAGTGTTGCTCAGGGTTTTCAACGATATCTGAGCATACATTACCTGCAATGAAAGAAAACTGCTTAAAGTCTTCAGATGATGTCTATCCTTTTGTTCAAAGGATCTCAGTCTAAAAAAATATAACAAATATAAGGCAATTGACGGTTAATTCTGATAATACAGGACTGGCGCTAAAAAAGGGTCTACTTGAACAAAGCTAGTTTTATTCTATGCAGACGATTTTTCTCGTTTTACTATAATCGATTTTTAATTGATTCGCCCTAGTGCATTTGTTGGATTCATGCTGACACATTTTAAATGCATTTTGGATAGATCAATGGCAGCAATTTGAAATGATGTGCGCTAATACTGTGTATTGTTTCATTAATAAAAATCAGTAAATCATTATAGTTGTGAAAACTAACCTATCTGTAACATGTATTCATTAACCTTGACACTTTGCTCGGCAAGCCGTTCCGCCTCACTTTTACATTCATCTTCAACTTCTTCGTCCCCTTGGAGTTGATCTTCTTCGTCGGTGGATGAGATAAGCTCATCAAATACTTTCGTCATTGAAGGCTCCTCCTCGTCAGAATCAACGTCTTCAGGTCCCTCAGCTTCGGTAATAGCCGCTTCAATAACAGGAAGAATATCAACCTCCTGAACATCGGTATAGATGAAATAAATGAAGCATAATCATGCTATCAAGAACAGAATAATTAAACATTAACACTAGAGGAAGATCGCTTTCAGTAAAAATCATACTCAAACCTTGTATACGAGTTTGCCTTTGTGTTTAGTGGGGAGTAATGCTTTCTTCTTGGCCAGATTTTCATTTTGCCGGCGAAAGGTGTGACGAGTCCTTTCGAAGTTTTCAACGCCATCCTCCTCTGCGGACGATACACCAAGGTCTACCTCTTCTTCATCGTCAATACGCTTTCGCTTGTAGGATATGCCCATTGTTAATGTGGAGTAGTTCTCTGAATAAAAAATCAGAAATAAAAACCTATATATAATATCTGAGTTCAAAAGAACAAGAAACTGGAAAATATTATGTTTGCACAAGCTTTTACATCAATCGTAATTAGCTGCTACTTTCGACGCGTATCGCCAAGCCTTTAAGCGTCCTTAAATTCATATTAGTCAACGGAATAAAGAGCTTTTGAGATATAAAGCGTCCTCCGTCTCAATAATATTTCTCAGAATGAAAACACTTAGAAATGAGTGAAAATACGGAAAAAAAACGACTCCTTTGCGTCTGATTTCGTAGCACCTTAATGCATCCACAGCCATAAAATAAAACGATATATAATGATATACATATTTGTTTTATATAACCTCGGCGCTTTTTCGATTTTGCACACATTTCAGATTTTCGCTGAGTGTTCAGCGATGTGGGTTGTTTCTTACATTTTATAACACGTACCGATGTGTCTCTTTGTCTCAGTTCCATGCACCCACACAAGACGTTTAAGACGTTTTTTCTGTAGACGTACAAATAGCAGGGTTATACTGGCGTACGTTTTGTTAGAAGAGTTGTATGTCATGCAGCGAGAGAACAGAAGAATTGATCAAAAGAACAAGCTTTATCTCGTTCGTAGCACTATAAGGAGATCCGAGTTCCGCTTTTAATATTTCACAGCGTGTACGAACTTTCAAGGCAACACATCAAACCTAACCTACAAACAGGTCAAAGTCAGTCAAATTAGTGTTGAACTACACGTAAACTGAAAATCTCTTTCGACAAGCGATTTACATACGAATTTTATTTTAATTTATTCACTTACAGAAATTATAGGTGTAGGCCACATAATTGAGCCACAGCCAGATATATTTCAAATGCTATCTCGTTGACCTCTACGTAAAAACACAGATTCATCTAAGCCTTTCATTTGCATCACATGACACTACTCGCCGAGTTGTCACAATGATCAAAAAAATATGTACATACATACACCTAAATTCGATTTTATACCAAATATACACTATTATACAAAAGTACTTTCTATATATTACTATAATTTTCAAGTGTATGCAGCACGAACGCCTCAAATATTTCTCGTTCACCTAGTGTTCCATCATCATTTCATTAGTTTGCCTGTTCAGAGAACAAGTTCAAACGAAGAACTTATCTACTTATTATCAAACCAACCGTCACCGTATATCGTTAAATAATCTCTTTCATAAAATACGAAAACGTCACGCTCGACCTACGAGGAATTGCACAGTGTACATCTCAACTGTAAGGTACTGAGCACGCTACAAGATCGTGTCAACAGATTAATTAACTGAGCCTTCCCAAAGCATGTACAACCCACATAATACGCATTAAAGGCGCTAAAATTGAGCACAAGCAGGAAATAAATTTTCATTTTCTCTATGGACTGACACAGCACGAATACGTGAGTTCTTATCACGTAATGCAATCAAATCTTGTTGTTTGCGGAGAGGACGCTCATCTTTTACGTTGGCCCTGCCAGTCTTCAAGCAGTACATTCGCTGATCGGTCGTATCTTTCTCACGAGGGCTCTTTTGCTGCATGTCAACCAATGGACTCTTTCCGGGGGGTCTTCTAAACCCACGACTCAAAAGGAAACCTCTACATGCGGACACTCGGATAGCAATCTTGGCCTTTATCCTTTCCGTGAGTACATACAACAAGTCGTACATCTCCTCAAGTGATAGTTCATCACGATCTTCATAGTCAATATCCTGCATATTGTTACCACACTTTTGGGGTAAAATTGCCTCCTTCGTTGACTCCAGCACTATTCGTTCAAGGCTCGTAAGCATCATGCGAATATTAGTTAACTCCGGGCACTTGCCATCAAGCAGATTAGCTTGTGGAGCTTCATTGAAATCCAGGACCTCCTGAAGAAACCGCACCTCAGCAAGGATACGGCCCCATGAATCTTCCTGGTGGAAAACGTGCGAATCTTCTAGAACACCACACATGATGAGGTGAAGCTTGCAGCTCGGAGGAGCTTCGTTATTATTTGGGAATCAAAATACGATTACAAACTAATTCAAAGACCGTGCTGATACGGGTTGCTGCAAGTCTAAGTTGCATATAAGGAAAATAAAAATATTGCGCAGAAATTCGGGTAGTGCATTCAAACGAAAAATATATCTTTAACTATGGAAGCCTTTAACCGGGTGGCTCGCTAGTTCATTTATTGATTTCAGTGTTTATATGACGTACCTTAACAAGGCCCTTACGAGTGCGGTGATATCTGCGTATTGCCCATCTCCTATCAAATTAACTTCTCATAATGCTCATCTTGAGTATCAACAGAAACGTAAGGTTTAGATCTTCTGTTTGGCCGCTGGACGGCCTTCTAAATACATTGATCCACAGAACATATTCCAAATTCTGTAGCTTATCAAACCTTATATAAACGGGTATCCTTGACAAAAAAAACGTATGCCTTACAACATACATGTACCCACGATTATTACACAATAACATCGTATTATGACACCTGCGACTTAATTCGGACAACATTATTCTAGATAACCCAGTTGTCCCTATATATCTTAATTCGTGCACTGAACAAACATATATGTATAATGTTGAATAGTAATGGTCATCTTAAACAAGTGGATAATTGATTGATACCAAAATCTGATGTTCGTACGGCAGTTGCATTAGTATTGCTAACTATTTTTTTCTACCTAACGAAGTTGCTGAATTTTACGTCACAGAGCTTGTTGACGTTTGTTGGTAGATGTGACTACACTATGAAATGGTCATTCACATTAAGCACTGTCAAAACAACAAAAGCAGCGTGGGCACTTATTCATGGATGCGGCACTCGACTGGCGTTTAGTAGCTGCGTTATTTTGTGCATCCATTATATAGGAATATCCATCCTGGAAAATGAGGGCCGGAATTATTTGCACTCTGAAATATTCGTAAAGGCACTAACTTGAAGAAAGGCTCGCCAGTCCATTCTGATTCTCTGCATGGCAGTATTATGTCAGGAATACTCACTGGATAAACGTTGTAGCTCAGTTGTTAAGGTCTTTGCGGTTTCCCACTTCCAGCCACAGGACTGATAAAAGCTAGTTTACTTGAATCATACACAGAAAGCTATAGAATTACTTTCATTTGATATCATTTACGATCTACTTGATACACATTCACACGCACTCACACCTGAAGCTTTTCCATCCGAGAACACAAGCCGAAAAACAATTGAAGACCAATCATGGATGAATCTTCCGAATTCAACTATTTAGAAACAACAACAGGAGTACCGCATGCACGTGGGCCCTATTTTGGCGGGTAGATGACAACCGCAGATAGCCACCTTGGGAGCGGCCGATACCGCGCGGAAATGTTCGGTTCGTTCATGTTACTATACAGAAGCTGCACGAATAAAGAAAGTTTTGCGTAAAGAAGTAAAACGAAATATGTTTATATTTTATTTACCTAATTTGCAGCGTCTAAATCGATCCAGAAGTATGGCCTAAGTGCAAATCTGAATACTGCTTTCCTTGCTGCTTAAGAACTTGTAAAGCTTTGGTAAATAATCGAGAAAACAGAGTGTTTTTTTTATTATAATGCAAGATTTTTTTAATTTTTGAAATGTCAAAACGTTTCAATATGCACCCGTCTTCACACGGCCGGTAAAGATGGACCTGGGTTGTAAAAAACTTCATTGTAGATATAAGGAAAAAAATTAAACGCAGGAATGATAAAAGAATATATAAAATTAAACTTATAAATGTGTCAAATGATTTTTTTAACGAACGACAGCATCAAATGGTAAAATATTGAAAATATAATAACAAACGAAACAAGTTTAGGTAAATAAGACCATAAGAAGATTATATCTCTTGGTAGTACTTCAGACACATATACATATATA
Source organism: Varroa jacobsoni (assembly GCF_002532875.2). Classification (NCBI taxonomy): domain Eukaryota; kingdom Metazoa; phylum Arthropoda; class Arachnida; order Mesostigmata; family Varroidae; genus Varroa; species Varroa jacobsoni. The sequence goes on from NW_019214015.1 coordinate 161,971, forward strand.
TATGAATTCACGCCAACAACACATACATGCGGAAATAAAGTAAGTTATTGTATATATATAGTGCTGGAACTAAGTAAAGATTGGATAAAAGAAATTGCTAAAAAGAAGCTTTTCAGTAGTTGTCAAGTCAGGCTCTGTAGCTTGGGTGATTGCGGTTAGTTAACCAGTGGGAACTTCGTTTGCTTTGTGTCAGCACAGAACTGAAATTCCTGAAAATCTCGTTATGGCATTCATTTAAATGTCGCTGTTCTGTGTATACGTCATCCATTTATACATGAATGTCTGTTTACGACGATTACAAAACATTACTCCTATAGTATGCGAACTTCATGCAATGGTTAGCTTGCAAAACTTACGTTAGCAATGAGAGGTTAAGAGCAGCACCTATTGTTATCAATCATTTCCTCTTGATTACGAAAAAAGCATTAAGTGACTTCCGCTTTCTTTTGGAACACAATAATTCATCGAGGATCCGAATCAACCGCTTTTATTGCATTGCTTTCTCACCTTAGCAATCTCTTAGTAATTTTCCCTTGAAGAAACTAAATAGGGACATTCGTACTAGTGGTTTAGATAGAGGTTTGCATTATAATGTTTCACGTTTTACGATTTCTGCGGCTTGTGTTATTAGGAAGTTATTAGGAGTCGTGCAACCTGTTGTAATGCAGACTTCGCTGTACTGTGAATCTTTGATTCAGACAATATGATAGGAAAGATTAGAGAACTTCAATTGTATTCCTCAAAAGCTATTCATCGTTAAGCTTGGTAGTTTCACATAGATCCTGAGTTTCCATTTGTAGTTAAAATTGTTCGGAGGCATACGAAAAGGACCATGAAGTAATGGTAAAGGCCAATTGCATTGTATTCCCGTTTGCCGTCTACAACAGGAAATGTGAATAGTACTATTTAACACTTCGGAATATTGCATCGTATCTAATTTTGTAAGATTCTGTGTGAGGCGTTACTATGCATTACGGATGCCCTGAACACTTGGATGTTATAGGGGATCACGGACGCCGTGCCGGACGACGTTCAACTGATGGAGTACTCGCAATTCCCAGGACAAGATATCACTGGAGGAATACTTTATGTGATTGAAAATATGTTTAAGTAGCTTAGATGTTACATTGCTAACACATAGATGTGAAACGATTGTCACTAGTTTCTAATATAATTGCATCCAGCTACTAGCTGGTATGAATTATACACTGTAAACTTAATCATTGGAAGCAATACTAATGGTAATCCTTTTTTTAAACCATTATTTTGAAAAACTTTCAATGCGCTTCTTATTTTTTCGATTTGAGCATTATTTAGAACTAGAATCGACAACAGTAAATCTGCACCAGAGTAATGACACACAAGGTCGCATAGTAATGTAAAACTCTAACCTTTATTTATTCTTTATTATTACTATTATTTTTGCAAACACATCGCTTAAAATAAAGGACGCGTACGTATCAAACATACTGTTGTTTTTATAGGCCTTAATTATATGAATCTACAGTTGGCGCTTGGAGATGCAGGTGACACGATCACTTCGTACCGTATGTTTAAGGCCTAGAGGATTTCGCAGCCTCCTCCGACAGCTTCTATTGTTTTTTTCAACCCTTCAGCCTCTTCTTTAGTTAGGTCGCCCTTTATAACTTGAGGCACACTCTCAACAAATTTTTTTGCCTTTAATGAGCAGAAAATGCCAAAGTCGTTTAAAAATACGATTTTACGTTAAAAGTATAAATTACCGTTATGATTAACGCCTGTGCATATGCACAATAATTAATTATCTGTTCATTTTGCATACAAATTGTGCTACTTATAACATAATCATTAAGGAGACTATGATTTAACATAGGCATACCTGCACGAGATTAGTACCCTCCATAATATTCTTGAGTTCCTTGATGAGGGCGATCTTTTTAGCCTCATCAAATTTGACTAGTTTAAGTTTGAACGATGTCTGCATCTTCTTCACCTGAGGCTCGTCGTCCTCTGCAGGCGCAGCAGGGACTGCTGGACCAGTTGCTACGGCAGCCATCATAGGAGTTTCCTAAAAGTCATCAGATATAGAAATGTTTGCTAAAAATACTTATTTAAAACCCTTGAAAATATGATGACAACACTATTTACATTATATAAAGGTTACTCTATTATGCATAGCTCATGTAACTAACAGCAAAGTAACTAACAATTAGCTTACCACTGCATGAATACTAATACTAGATTTTTTTACCTGAATATTTAACGTCTTTTTAAGGAGTTCATTTAAGTCTGCTACTTCGATTAAGGTCAGCTTTGAGATCTCGGTCACAATGTTTGTTATCTTCTCGGGATACTGCTTCGATTCAACCGGCTGCGGCTGGGCGATGGCCGACATACAGCGGCTATGAAAAAAAATACAGAACAACGCACAATAGCAACATAAATCCCTTGGACTTTACGAAGTCATACTGCATATAGAGCCACATATAATAGCTTTCCTCACCAAACCCGTTGCATAACCACAGAAAGGTCTAGCTGGCTTAGAATTCCTTCAGCACTGGAGCTGGGTGGAAACCTGTGACCGTAACCAATCTTCCGGTGCAAGATTCTCAGTTGTCTGAATCCAATACTACGGTTTACAAAAGCTAATTGTTACCTTTTAGCCCATTTACAAATTAATAGCGATAACCATACTTTGTACTGTCGAAATCAGGTTTATGTATACAATTATTTGCTAGGACGCCGCAAATATACGGAAAAAAAGATTACATCATGCTAAAATGTTTGATTATTCCAATCAAAAATTTGATGGTTGTGAATGCAATAATAATCATATAATACTTTCAATAAAATTACTGTTTATGACATTTTAGCTCCAAAAATATAGGCCCCTAAAGCAGTCTTTTTGTAGAGATGCAAAATTTCTTTTATTTAGGTTCGACGCCGCAGCTTGGTTCGCGATTCTTGTGAAAATGCGAAAAGTAGTTTCAAACCTATATTTAGGGGCCCTTTAGTAATTAACAATAACATTTCATCATCACAATGTTCGCATCGGATCTCTGACTTCGACGGATGTTAGCAATTGGGGACAGAAATACAGAACTTGCGTCCCATCGTAGTAAGCTTGTCTTGGAATACGCGGCACAATAAACCTTGTCGATCGCAGCTTTCGAAACAAGCGAACACGCTTCCTGGCAGTGTAAACTGTTGAAGAATCTAAGATCGAAAATTTAGATCAGCTGCAACAGCAAGCCTACTGTGACCCTGTTTATTCCGGTGGAATGGTCAGCAGGCGCGATGTGAACTTCAGCACCAATTTTCTAAGTATTGGTGCTATTTTCACTACTTTTAATAGATTACCTGCAACCCTTATTGGATTAACTATCTCTGAACTAACGAACTTACAGCCGAAATTTTAATTAAGCCTGTAACGGTACAGTCAAAAAATTTAGTGCCGGCATCGCTGGTTGGAGTGCGCGGAGATGTGCCAGGACTCTTTCTCGTAAAACTAAATCCGTCTTCGTCAAATTGCTTTCAACGTACTGCTTGGACTTACGTTTTATTGATCATACCTGCAACCACGAAATTTGTGCCCATTTTGGAGCGCAAATCTTGAAAGTCGTAAAGCCATAACACACCCGAACATGCTGTTAAACTGAAAACTAGATGTACAATAAGAGACTTAACGGCAGACGCACCGATTCAGTACTGATCGGCAAACACAAATGTATACTAAATACTGGTTGGCCTGCCAGAGGAGCCACCGTATAATTTGCGTCATCTCCTAAAAGGACTCTAGTAAATGGCGTTAATCAAAAACTTAACTAGCCTTCATTTACAGGCGAAATCAGGTCTATGACAAGGGTCTAGTTGTGCGCTGGCAGTTATTCCCGCTGGATCGGTTCATACTCGCGTCGACCGTCTGCATTGACCTCGTCGACCATGACCAAAACACAAAGATGTCGTTCGACGGCCAACAAAGCGATGGACAGAAAAGTGAGTTTCGTCTTTTTCACTTTCTCCAAAACTGGTCGACTGTTCAGGGTCGCCGAAGCGACCTGTATTCGCTGTTGTGCGAGGCCAAAGACTGCATCGAGGCTAGAGGAAGCGTTTGATCCCGGCTGCTTCGGTGCTTAGAGGCGCGAAAAGCGACCTAGAAAATAAGCTGCCATCAGAACTTTTGACAGATTTAGTCAATCCATATTCTAGTGCTTGTGCGTAGCGATGCGGGAACAGGGTTCGGGTTGCAATAGCTAGATGTCGTCATTATGCTGTTGGTGTAATAAAAAAAGAAAAGCCTTTTCGTACGTTGCAAGGATGATGATCAATATGTTCGCGGGGATTACAGCCAACAAACAAGCCCAGAAAGAAGTTTTCCTTGTGGCAGCTCGCGCCCACTTCATTCCGGCGCTTGGCCATTCGCAAGAGCGCTCGGTGTTCCCATAATCTCCCTCGCCGTCGCATCTCGAGACACATTTAAATGTTGACTGTCATTGTCATAAAACAGACAATCAACACACAGTTGATTCAAGTAGAGACGACCGAAGAGAAAATGCATTGAAAGATAAATCGGAATGTCTTGCATCGTACTTGCATTACTAGTACTGCTCTATTGGGGGTAGTTATGGTAGTAGCGATGCCAATTTGTCCAGCGGTACGGAGTAACAACCAATCCATGGGATAGAACCCCCAGACCATACACTGCACTGAATACAGAATAATATATCTTAGCAAATTTATGTAACTGTCAGCTCATGATGACGACAACGATGATATTGGTGACAAATTAACCAATGATGCGCACTCCGGTTCTGAACAACAAAGTACAGTCTCATAGTTCTTTATATAATTTCGACGTATTGTTAAATGTTATTTGTTGACTTTATGCGTTATCTTGTTTGTCTAACGAGACACCTGCTACAGTCTTTTCTGTGATTGTTAAAAGAAATGTGTTTGGGAATACTTTTCGTTCCAGGCCGCTTTATTCAGATGTTTTCGTTTCAACAGCACGATGAATATGTTATGGGGCAGACGTTTGTAGTTTACTAATAAAATAAATTCATATATATACATCATATATAAGTATATATATAGTTCATCCTCTTCGGAAATTCTAAGAGCTCTACGGCCGTTTTTAAAGCTAAGTTTTACATAGCAATTGATTTTTGATTTTTTTTTTTTGATAGTAGATGGTGGCTATAGATCAGTTCAATCTTACATAAGAAAACCGTTAAATATTACATCTACTGTGTAAAAGACCTGATAATAGTTTTAGCGCTATTTAAGAGACGCTGAAGAGTGGTAACTCAGATTAATTTTTCGAAATTTTAGCAATATATGTATGCACGAACAAGCAGGAAACTAGAACGAAATTATCACGTAACACAATCTTTTGGACTATCCCGAGTACATAGGCGTGTATAGGTGCTAAGCGCCGCACCACGCCATCGTACCATTTTGTAGTACTCGCTGGTCAGTCTGGTGATGACCGGTTCTTTGAATCTAGCCGTTGGTTTTATTGAAGCCCGTGTTTTAGACATTTTAGCCCCGTTTTGAGTATATAAACATTATGAAATATATAAACATTTTTCTAAAACGGTAGCACAGCAACCACCATTTAAAATTATATAAAGCTAAAGAAACATGTAAGCCCTCAAAGTAGCTTCAAAGCTCAAAAGGGGCTTTGTAGGCCGAACATTATGTCACAGATCATCCAAGAAGCTTTTGAACTACCGGTCCTATAAACCAGACATTTCCTCACTATACTGTTTCTGGGCTAGCTGTAGTTAGAACCTGTTTTTATCGTCGTAAGTTGGACATTATTATACTGCTACCATTCGATGGAAAGATTTTTCACAGCGGTCTGGTGTTTTTCTTTAGCATCTTGTCGTTTTTGGATCTATTGATATATCAGTACACCTCATGCCGTATCAAAATCTCGTCAAATTTTGCCAAGTGCTTAGAATTACGCTTATATAAAAATATTATCAACAGTATTTTCTTCAGAACTTTTAATCTCAATTGTAAAATCGGCTTTCATTTTATGAGAAACAGTACAACATCTTTCCTTAAAGCGCTCAGGACCAAATTCCAAAACGCCATTGTCTATAAGTAACTATTCGAACGGAGAACATTTGTAGAATGGCTGTTATAATAACAGTAATTTAAGTATTTTACATTTCTTTATCTATGCTGCGAGTGAGACTGCTTAAAAGAAAATTAACAAAAAATATAATACTTTGCACTAACCCTATGTCCTACTAATTATTCTTATCATTCATGCAGTGAATCGTCGAGAACAACTTCGACTTTCGTTCGGCAGCGGCCGCACTCGGGAAAGGCCGCGGGCAGAAATGTTTCCTGCGACAACAACCATTGTTACACAGTAAGAGTATTTCATTACCACTCTTCTACTGTTTGCACGGGAGGAAACTGGGGCCACATGGGTTGGGATTATTTGACCCAACCGTTGAAAAAAATCGTTGTGATGAGAGAAAAAAATATATCAGCATGTTCACCACAAAATCCTTGTCTTTTGGTCAAATAAAACTTACATTAGCATAACGTTCATTTTCGGGAACACATTCAGTAAGTGCACCGCTGTCATTGCCCAATATAGCTACTAAAAGTGGGCTTATATGGATCACTGCTGATTCTATACGGAATAGTCAAAGAGAGCGATTTAAGCGCTCAGATATAGCTGTTATAGCTATTAGTTTAATATTTGCTTTAGCCTAATTATATTTGTAGAGGGAGTAGATATTGATAGCCAACTGATATTGATAGCATTTGGACGGTTCAGTTGTTCTGACATGATTTTAATCGACGGCAAAAGGGGTCTGTATCAGCGGAATCAGAGCTACAAATGTCTTTGTTCGTGAGAATAGCAGGTGATTTACGGGATTGCTTAAAGTAAAATTGATAATGGTAGAAAAGCCATCGACCGCATTGCCAACTGTCCGATACGTTCATGTTCATTGCCTTTGCAAACTTGTATATAACTGACCTTACCTTACCTTAAATAGGGTACAGTCTTGCATGATTTCTGTGTATCGGACGATGTGCCCCAGCTACGCGAATCGTACCAAATTTTTTGACCCATGTGCATTTCAAAAATTCAGAACGTTCGAGAGCCTTATTCCTGAAAAACATCGTTCTCTTATTAGATGAGACGTAGGTATAGCCTATTAGCCCCTGTTCCGTTTAGCTTTATTATTCTCTACTTATTTATATATGATCCATGCCAATGTTGCACTCAAAACCGTATAAAATCATATTTCAAGCAGTTTAGTGCTTTCTATAATCCCTTGAGCAATAACACTTGCGCCACTGTTTGAACAACTCATCAGTTTATTTACATCTTATGATTGGATTAACGGAATTTGTTTACTGCAGGGATGCGATGTCTCATCAATGGCTACCTACACAGCCCGCGGGTTCGGGCACTCTTCGTCTCTCACCTGCCGTTGAATTTGGTGCTACCGCAGAAGATCTGAAGGATCTCGGAGAGATTGGCGCCGGAAATTTCGGTTGCGTCAATCGAATGAAGCACAAAAGCGGCCTTGAAATGGCTGTTAAACGAATCCGGATGACGATAGACGAACAGGGCCAAAAAAAGCTCAACACCGAGCTAGATATTGTCATGAAAAATGATAACGATTTTACCTATATAGTGCAGTTTTATGGGACGCTGTTTCGAGAAGGCGACTGCTGGATCTGTATGGAGTTGATGGATACCTCATTGCACGAGCTTTACCGGCGTGTGTTCAGTCGGGGACAGCGTATGCCAGAGGAAGTGCTTGCCCAAGTAGCGTACAGTACAGTCAAAGCCCTAGCTTACCTTAAAGGCACGCTTCAAATGATCCACCGAGATATTAAGCCTAGCAATATTTTGCTCAATCGAAAGGTACAGACAATTGACGAACACTGAGTACGTCTTTTTCTTTAAGTGTCGTACGCCATTTTTACGGGTCCTAATTTGATACAGCTCAAAGTCACTAGTTAAAGTCAATCCTAGTAGTGCTTTACATATTAAATGCAGAAATCAACAAAGAAAGCGATACCGTACGTTTAATTTTTTCTAGATCAGCTTGACTGGTGAAATACAACGTTTGACGCGAAGTATTCCATGCTATTTGTACGTTTGACTCCGGTATACAGAGTGCTACCTAATAATTACGGGTTGTAATTAATATCTCTGTTTATAAAAAAAATGCCGCAAGTTATATTTTCTATCGTGCTTACGTTTTCCAAATTTTTTTTCTGTACCACTTTTCCCTACCGCTTTCTCGGATTTCTCGAAAATTGCCCGCTGCTGTGAATAGGGAGAAATTAAAATGTGCGATTTTGGTATTTCGGGCCGTCTAATTGACTCGATTGCGAAGACGCGCGACGCTGGCTGCCAGGCCTACATGGCCCCAGAACGAATAGACCCCACGAAAGCTGCCCACGGGTAAGTTCTGCTTATTTATATTCACTCCAAGATATCTCTTATTTGTATTGTGCGTGCTACTATGTGATACATAGAAACAGCTATTGTTGGAACTTGTTTTTTTTTTTAATCATATCTATTAAAATTTCTAGTAGTACGCAGACAGTGGCAGAAATTGTATAAAAAAAAAAGATGCCATTTTAATTGCATCAACAACGTGATAGTTTGAGCACTTGATCAAGCTTCTGGTTGAAAGAAAATGACGATTAAGCAGCCGAATATTTTACAACAAATGAAATTTAACTCAAATTCAATGAAAATCATAAAACTGTTTCCCGATTTATATCTTCTTGTCATGTCAATGATATTCGCTAGCTGCTCAGGCAATTTAAGACGATTATGACTGTGTGGGCAGATATTTGTATAAAAATGGACGGCCTCTGAAAATTAACGTTTTTACAGTTTTAACGCCTTCTCAATTTCGAGTGTTTCTTTAAAGCGTTTATAAATCTTTTATATGAAGGGTACAAAAAACTTGTCTGTTGGCCGCTATCTTGTTCATGAAAAATGTCTCCTTTCTTTCTACTAGGTACGACGTGCGATCAGACGTTTGGAGTTTGGGCATCACGTTGATCGAGGTCTCGCTTGGCCGTTTCCCCTACCCGGAGTTCAAGACTGTCTTTGAACAGCTCAATTGCGTGGTATCGGGCGATCCGCCACGTCTGCGCGACAGTGACGGCTTCAGCCCGCATTATACGAACTTCGTTAATCAGTGTCTGATACGAGACTTCGAGCACCGGCCAAAATACGATGCGTTATTGCTCACACCACTGTTGGCCAATTTGCGCAGGGATACGGAAGTAGTGGCGCGATTTCTCAACACCGTTCTACCCCCGCCCCCACCACTTCCGCCCAAACCTCCACAACTTCAACAATAACAGCAGCAGCAGCAGCAGCAAATGCTCACCAACGAAGCTAGGGAGTTAGGGCTGTTCTAGTGCCGTTCAGGCGCGTGGACTGCCCCCAAAAAATCGGGGCATTCTGCCGTACTCAGGTGCACAAGCCAAGATGAGTATAAAAAGGGGGCGGGTATTGTCGATAATAACGAAAACGAAATGACGACGATGATGATAAAGAACATTAAGATGACCATGTAATTATATTATTAATAATATAATTTCTATTAATTAATTTGAATGAAATTAAATTAAGATAAAACGACAAACTAAATATGGCGTGTGTTTATTTCAAATATACAGAAGCGCATACGATGTCCGTAAAAAGAACGTCGTATTTATGATGGCTATATATGAGAGGCTTTCGTGCGATTTAAATTAGATGTACATTTTCTGTGCCCCTTGGACAGACTTGACAATGTATCAGAATATTTCCGAGTAATCCGCAGTTACCCTAAAACTTGGTTAAAAATAAAATAAACTTAAACAAGAATAAGGTTTTCAGTGCAGCAAGGCCTAGTCTGTGAGTATGGGGGTGGAGATGTAGAGGCCACAGAAGATGGATTTTTTTGCAAAAAACGAGTATTACCGTGTGAGCCGGTGCAGTATCGTCGTGAACATTTCATGACCTGTTATATGATTTCAAGATAGACAAATTTCCCATAGTCGAAGAGGACGATGAAAAGTTACTCTGTTTTTAAGCTGGATCTTTTGACGTTATTCAGTTAAGGTTTGTCATCAAAGTAATAGTCAGACGATTGTACTTTTGCCCCTTTTGCACATGTATAGCTACGCCTCGTCATCTGTAACGCGTTACGGCAAATCCGATTTTCGAATACGCTCAAGTTATCCTGAGCTAGTTGTTCACAGGTTCGCATTTGCTCGAAATTTAGCTGTTTCGATACAAACTTGGCTTTAAGTCTTCTCGCTTTCAAATAAAAGGTCTGTTAAAACTTATGGTGAATTGACTTATGCAAATGCTTGGATGGGATGATTTGGAGAAGTTGCGCAAACTTTTCAAGGATGTAGGTGTTCTATCGATCCTTTCTTACCCAGTAATGCGTTTCAACACGTTCTCGCATTCCGTTACAAACTCTAATAAAACTAAACTCAGTACAAAAACACAGTCTAAATCCACTGTAGTTATCGTACAAAGAAAACTAGCTAGCTTTCCTTTATTTCACAGACAAAAGAGCTCGATATGTTCGATTCCAGACGATAAGGTCCCTGTTACTTCTGTACGTAAACCATTCATATGATACCCTTATTTGTTGTGGGTTCCTATGTGAATATGCAGAACTCTTCAGCTTTGTGTGAGCATAATTTGCGCAATATTATTTTGCATACAAAAGTTTGTTCGCTTTAATGTTTATTCTTCTATCGAAGATATATGACTAAGTGTCATATATGACTAAGCTAAAAATCATACAATTACAGTAGTTTCTTACAAGCGAAAACGTAAAAAATAATCAATTTAGGCTTAGGAAAAGGATTATAAGGTCTTCCGTTTTGAGTTCTGTTTAGTAACAGCAGAGAATTTTATTGTAGCTGTAACTAAAGCCTCCTTTTAAATTTTCACTATTGGTTCGTCCCTGTAGTCCTGAAACCAGTAGTTGTTGTATGTAAATATTGCATTTGAATTAAAACGACATAGCGCCAAAGCGTATTTGTTAGCTATCAAACCCGCTAACGTAAATGCTACGTGACGGATCAATCGAATGACTGAATTCGACACTCCGTGACCACGTCCACTAGAGATGTTGTGGCACGCATATTATACCTTTCAGAATTTTATTTTCATATAAGAGCACATGTTGTTTAATGTAGATAACTGATAAAAGAAGCTGACTTTACACTTTAACGTTCTAAAAGCATTGATTGAGAAGCTTCTCTCCTCTACAACCTTTAGAGGCGCAAATGTTCAGCATTAACATCCGTAAATAATGATGACATTTTGCCAGATATCCTTTTAAGTCATCAATTGATTTTCGCTGTTCTTGTTTGATAGCGTTCTATTGGATTTGCGGTCATACCGGATGCATCTTTTTGCCGAAGGGGTTCGCACACATCACAACGTACAGGTCTGAATTACCATGCCACGACTTCGCTCTGCCAATGTTGCGTACTAATAATGATGTAAAAATCTATCTATGCGTGTCTACCTAGCAATAGTTAATAATGTTTTTAGGGTCTTCTGCTGATATGTGCATTCGATGTTGTTTGGAGCATCAAGGTTTTATCATTACTAAAAATAACCCTTTATTTACTGCACCAAAAGTAATGCTACACCAGTCTCGTTGCAATTTTGTAGACAAGAATTTCCAATCAAGGAACCTCTTTCATTCATTCTGATACTAAAATATTTTGTAACGCTTCAAGCTCGAAACTATTTTTTTTTCTTAGAAGAATTCTGTTAGTTCTTATAGAAAATAATTGTTGTTTCGCGGTTCCTGTTAAGGTAAAACTTGAACGTTCATATAAACACTGAATTACATCTGCCTCGTTCTGCCAAAGTATTTTGGCATCGGTCTCCGAGACGGGATAGTCGTTTCATATCACTATACCCCATTACAATAGAAAAAATTATAAATATTTATTTTTCGAGGTAACTGAAACTATGTGGTTCTTCTCGTTCCAGTTTCTAAAAATACGTCAAGACTGGATATCGTTCACGCACCTTTCTGTTGCATGTATATGTAAAGAAAGCGCTTTTAATAGAATGGATTACACACAAAAAAAATAGGTTTCTGTAAGGACTCTATTCTTACAATCAGACGTTTTGAATCAACTTTGACGATGATACTAATCCACCCCTCTCTGTCGTGTCGGGGCTCGTTCAGAATGGTTGCTCATCTTTGCTAATGTACGCTACGCCTTTACAAAACAACCTTTCGAATGAAAGATCACTTTGCTGTAGAAGACGCTGCACGGTGACATAAGGAAGGTGACACGCTCTTATAAAGGTAGACATTTTCTGTTTCGAAGAACGGTGCATTCAACTACAGTTATAAAATTGAAAATGTCTCTCTTCCAGCCACCTTAGTTCCACTAATTCCTTATTTTTGTGAATAAAAATATTTAAGTAACAGTGCTATGTAAATAAACGTCTTAGCTACAAAACACTTAGGTGTGCAGATGTCAGCCCGGCTCGACCATCTGCGACCTTTAGGTTTTTTGCTATTGAAATATTCGGATGTAGCTACTGGTTTGTACAATGCCTGATCTTATTGAAATTGTCATCCTGTTTTCGAGTATGGTCACCTACTTCAAGAGACATTTAAACTGATTTATAACGTCGTACGGCACTTCTTGCCGGCAGTTAGTGGTTCGGCCCGGAACAATAACATAGTGACTGCAGAGGTTTATCTATGGACAACTGATGGACAAGTCGGATACGCCAGAGCGAACGTTCGGCAAGCCATGATATGGGTAACCATAGCGCTGACGTCGCTGTAAGCAACAAATCAATGTAATATAGGAGTTGGGTCCGTAGAATACGAAGTCGAGGCTAAAACATGGACGATTCCATTGACGGACGTCGAGAGAATAATAAGGGCTTCGCGCGATGTCGCTTCTCGAGAGATACCTTTAATGATCAATTGACTAGCCGCTACACGGCTAGGAAAGTCACAGCTGTGTGGTACCATAGAGTGTTGACGACCTGAAATACGCGACGCTGTCTTCTAGAATGTATGCAGTGTGGTGCATACACATGTGAAGGTAATACATAATATATACATTTCTATGGCCACCTACCCAATAGCACCCGATGGATATCTACTTGCGAATCGCGGTTTGTCGAGCTCATTTATTGCCTTTTTCAAACCGTAACTCTTCTGGCTGTTAGCGGTCGGCGTCGACCGCAGGCTCGAATACTCTAAGCCTCTGAGGCACTTATGTATACGTTCAAGTTTGAGTGGTTGACTGATGATTAACGAATAACGATTATAGATAAGCTTTCAGAATGCGCCGTTACAAACTGAACTGAAAAGCAAAATCACTTTAAATGCAGGAAACAGTAATAATAGATATAATAATGACGATTTGGCTAATAATTTAGAGGTTCATAGCTAGAATCTAGCCGCTGCATTTATAAACCCTGATAACTCTGTAGTTGTCTCGGATTCGACGCCGTTCAAACTCAAACGAGTTGAAGAAAGATCACTAATCCGTAACAAATTAGATAGACAGGGGCAACTTTTTTTTTTAAATATCGTGGCTAGATTGATGTCAAAAGGATGATAAAATCGATTTTAATAGAATCGATATACGACCGCGAATTTCCTCTAAAAAGCCACTAACCTCTAGCTAGTCAGGCAAGGACAGCTTTGTGGACGCACACACATACGGTCATTTTTATTTCATATACATATAAACATACACTTATATGCAGTGCTCTGTATTAGGTATGGTGATTTTTTAACAGTAATTCACAACTTCATTACTTGCTGTGAGCCAACAGTCACATCTTGAATAGTTCCGATGGAGAAATTGTAGTACGCATTTGTTGGACATCTACAGACTACAGATAACTTGCGTCGTCCACTTTGAAAACTCACGGAACCATGTTTTGTCTGGTGTTTACGACGTCAATGAGTTTCCTTTTTTGCTTCGATACACCCCTTGAGGCAACAGTAGCAAGTGACTAGAAGCGCTCCCACGTTCAAAGGCAATAGCCGGAACTCTGACAGGAAACTGGAAAGTGGAGGCATGTCTTTTATTGTTCTCTATTAAGAAATTGTCTCCGCTATAGCGTGTCCTTACGTTGTTGCATACAGCTCTTGGTAGCTAATAACGCTATAATCGTCATCATTGCCTTTTATGCGATTTTAACTAATAATTAATGCCATAGAGCAGAAACAAAAAGCGATCGGAACACAGGCTGGGTTGTGCCCTAACCTTGGTTCATAATTTTTCTGTTGCTGTAATCAAGCAGATGTCCTTGTGATACATCATCGTCAAAACCCCTTCTATCGGCGTCACGGCAATCTATGAGCTGATTTCGAAACTCAGTACGCGTCGGTGGCCACACGGTGGACAGCTGAGGATCCAGCTTTTTCAAAAGAAGAACACGTGTCCCCGATTTGAATCAAACAAAAAGGTCTTGTCATAAGCAACTTATGCGCAAAGCAAGACAAAATATACAGTAGTTAAAGAAAATGAATAAGCATAGTGACGTGTGAAATGCAAACTACAAACAAGGAAACACGTCAGTTAACTTCCGTTATCGTCTGTTTGTGACCATGTTTATATACTAGACAAAAAGCGGTTATCCGAGTTCGCGTTGATTTATAACACAGTATAGCTAAACGATACAACTGTAAACAGCGTACGAAATAACTAGTAGCTAGTTATGTAACGCGAGATTCTATAGGCTTTCAATATATACAGCGCCGACTGGTTAGACGCTCATCAAACGGAGACAGGACAACAGGATTTACCTGAGATAACAGTACTTGATTTTTAACACGAGGTAAAAGTTTCTTTTCTAAATTCCTTCGTAGAGCGCTTTTCTGATAATTTCCTTAAAGAAAGATGTCCAAACAACCTGCTCACGTTTCTCTAATTATCACTGCTAATCACGATGTATGTTTCATTAGTACTACAAATCCGTGAAAGATGTTCAAAGTAGGCATAACAACTATACACATACACATATTTTACTTAACTATTGTAATTACTGTGTGCTACAGAGCACTTTTATCTGATAAAATCGCAGCTAACGCTAACATAGAAAATGTTTTTGTTATTCTGATTCTGGTTAATTACTTTGGAATTTCTGGAAATTACCACAGCTAAATCATTGTGTAGTAAACTAACTAAATTACCATACAGTTGGATGCGTTTAAACTTATTTAGTCTTTCTTTTTCAGAGTTTTCTGCTTCTATAGCGCTATCGATGAAGGATTTCAAACACGAATCGACTGATACCATCAGAGGTGCGTGTTTCCAGCATAGCCAGACGTAGATGGCACGCGTATATTTTACGTTATTATGGATAATAAAAGTGCTCAACCCATATGGGATTTCATAGGAGTCAAATACAAATCTAACAGGATTTAGGAACAGGGCTGCCTGCATCTTAATAACATGACCTTCAATAACTAACACAAAGTCCTTCTGCACCAATTTTACAGCCGTTATACGCACAGTTTCTTTAAAGTGTCCTTCATGTGTCAAATTTACCTATTATATATAATATCAAAGAGCAAGTTGTTAATTATCCTGAGAATGCCTCCAGAAAAACGTTCTTTCATTGAGATATATTTCTTCCACTGTGTGAGCTAAGGTAGATCCATATGTGGTATTCACTTGTGTTAGGGCTAGCGGAATGTAAGCGAAGGAGTAAGCTAAATTGATCAATTGTCGAAAGTTGCCTGTTCCACGAGCAGACGATCAAATTTAAATGTAATTTTTATCGCTTAGTTTTGACTGAAAGGTCTATAGAAACACGCCGATAGAACTCGCGGCTAAAGATTCAATTTTGTTGGTGGCAAACGTAGGTAACTCATGCTATTGTTGTTATGAATGCTATTATTTTATATAGTAACATAACGAAAAGTAAACTAATAATTTGAAATCATAATTTTTTTTAATGTGGTATCATCTAGCCGAACAATGGCTTTTTACCACAAGAAAAATTATATTCTGGTGTTTAACTAGTAGCGAATTATGCATGGGAAATTACATTTGACAAAGAACTCGGGCATATTTATAGATATAGTGAACTGTATTCATTACAACACGGTCTGTAGTTCTATCAAGCACAACTGTCGTTTAATGTTTTAATAAGCCGACACACTCATCTAGCGATTGGCAAAAGCAAGAACTTTTATCGCACATACCGCCATTTTTATATACATGTATATATATATGATGTGTGTGTGTGTACAAAGTGAAAGAGCGTAGTGACTGTACGCATCGTTCGTTTGCAAGTACTTTTGCTTGTTTAGGGAAATTTCAGCAATTGCATGACGGTCCCACTACGGTCTCAGCAGAGTAGCTGGCTATGACCAGCAATCGGCTGTTTCTGGTCGCGCTACCACAGTCGACAACATCCATCGCTGAGTGGAAAGCGTGATCTTCTCGCAATGAACAATGATGCTGGCTTTCCCTGCTTGCTGACAAGCCTGTAGCTATTGTTGTATGATCAGCTGCGTTCTCTAGCGAGAAGTCCAATATCAGGCAAGCTATCAATGAACGCTGAGCGTTTGGCCAGCCGTCCAGCTCCTTTAGACCGATATAACTAGCAGTGCTATCGAGCTGCCAATTACCAGACAAGCCATGGACATGTAGCTATCGTCAGCTTCAAGTTTTAAAGGTTACTGCCTGCTGCAGCTGACGTCTGCGACGTAACAGCGCTAGGAAGCAACCAGCCATGACGACGATGATACAAGGGAAGAACATCATCTCCTGGCAAAGATTTGTGTGTGCTCTACTATCAGTGCTTGATCCACTATACAACTGTTATTACGTGCTGCTACTGCTGCAGCAGCTGCTGTATTGTGGTCCGCTTTCTCCCCCAGTCGTGTTTGAGCATTTCCACCGTCAATTCCCTTCTCTCCCACGACGGCGGCGACGGCACCCGCAGTCGTCGGGTAGGCTGGAGCGCTACTCTATCGACGCAGTACCCACTCCGGAGTAACGACGTCGAGCGACCACGGAGTCGACAAAGGGATATCGAATACCGCTTACTTCGTGGGCTATCAGCATCATTACTATTGCTGCCTCGACGTTGACATTCGATTGTTCACGTAATTGGTCGGTCAGTGATCACTTAACAGCGCTCTGTGGCAGTAAGGTGGACTTTTATGAAGACCACTTTGTCTGGTTCCAACGACATTTGACCAGCTACAGTCGAGTATAGAACCTCTTCTTAAGAGCTCAAGGTGCTCTTGCGATTAGAGTTTCTCAGAGTCGCAACGTATTCGGTGCATTTTACGCGAAGTAAAGCAACTGGTCTCGTAAGCGATGTCAGCTAGCGGGTTTGTTCCCCAGCCTCTAAGGGGTCCCTCGGAAGATCAGAGCGTCGTGATGTCGATTGTACGCTTTTTCACCAACCTAGCAATGATTTTCTATTATATTCTTGAGGCGTGCGTACTAATGTTTGTGCCCTCGAAGTTCCGTATAAAGAGTATCAAGGATGAAGTGGTTCTAGTGACGGGCGCTGGCTCGGGAATCGGAAGACTGATGGCGATTAAATTCGCCGGCTTAGGGGCTAAGGTGGTTTGTTGGGATATTAGCAAGGACACCATGGAAGAGACTGCTAATGATATAAAAAGTAAGAGCATTTTATTATTTCTAGTGTTGTTCGTTTGTATCGCCATGGCAACTTAGCACCTTCGACAATTATTTGGTTTTTTTATAGGAAACGATGCATTTACTAACACATATACAATGTCTATCTAGAGATCCAGAAGTATGTACTGTTGGTTCAGCAAGAGCTCATACTAATTTTAAAGGGTAAAAAGTCCTTTGTACATTATAATAGGATCGGTGGGCAGTTCGATAGCACCGCTTTTCTCGAGAACCCCAACTGTTCCTAAGACAACCAAAGTCTCGATAAGAAATTTTTTTTCAAAAAAAAATTTAAGGAAAGATCGGCGTCTTTTTTTAGTGATAGAGATCCCACTGTTCCCTCTAGTTGTCACATTAAGGTCTTCTATTCACCATTGTAAAGCTGAGTACGTGCTCCAATCAGTCTGCTCAAGGAATTATTTGGACACTGATTACAATACCCGTATAGCTAACGTCGTTTACTGAAAGCCACTGTGTTAAAACAAAGCTTAGCTGCGGCCAATATTGCTTCAAATAGATTATCTAGAGGTTAAATTAAGTACGTCAGCTGCTAAAGTGAAGTATTATTATCCCGTGTAATAGATTTCATCTATATATGGATGATCTTAGTACTATCATACTTCTCCAGTTAAGTACTTCGAAGAACATAATCATGCTCCTATTTGCCCTGATTAGTTGGAAACTGAATACGATTTGATAACCAGTAGTTGGCAATCCGTGCAGTTGGCGATTTTTTCGACCTAACGGACGCCCTCTAAATATCAAGGTCCTTAACAGCTAGTTAACATTGTTGCACCTGTTTCCAAAATTATTGAAGATAGAAAAAATTGTGCTTTATTTTTACAGTTAGATCTACATACACATTCATCGATGGTTGGGTATTTCCTAAGTAAATGCTTAGAGCATCAATAGTAATCATAATTAAATAATTACATAAGGTACTGAATAACTGCGCATGACTATAGTAATTTGCAACATGTCTTAATAAATACTACTAAGATCTATATCAAGGAACTGAAGAATAATATCAATCAGTATACCCAGCACAGATACAATTGTATAGTAACACCTTTGAATAATCCATACGGCACAATTCGGTGGGCGTAGACAGTCATGTCAAGAAAGCGATTCTTGCCGCAATGGGACTTGGCTTGAAACGTTTAGTTCTACTTTCGGATCAAAGATCTTATCAGAGAAAAACCTTACTGTCTGGCTGCATTACTTATATCGAAAAATATATACTTATTAACTCATTGTAAAGTCTGACCACCAACAAATAAGCAAAAAGTTTAATCTTAACCCTCAACATAATTACCAATATCTGTTAATGATTATCACAATTACTGTTGTCATTGTGCCAAAGGTTTATCCAGAAAAAAATTGACGGTTTTCAGAAGACCGTACAAAGATTGGCCGCATACTTTGATTGTAATAACTGCAGCTGGATATTTGCTGAAAGATATATATGTGTGTGTGTGTACTGAAGGAACGATTCGTAGATTGTCCAGCAGGTCCTAAAGAAGAAACATGGCAGGCTGCGTGGCAAAGAGGAAACAACCTGTAGTCGAAGTGACGATATACGTATGTCTGTGCGTCCGTGGCGACCCAAAAACGTTCTCTAATGGCAGTTTTTGGTAGTCATAGTTTACCACTATTGCTTCGCATTGCAACAACTCGCGAGCCGTGTGTAGGAGCACCATTTCGATATCAATAAAAGCTCAATGTAAATGATGTTGAATTTTGTTGAATTACGAAAAAAGGAAGACCAACAGGGAAAATAGTAAATATAATAAAGGGGTAGGAGAGCATTAGAAAGTTATGAGGCGTATTTCTTCTAATTGAAACTTTCCTTTTTGTCTCCTCATTTTTTTCTTTCTTGTTCCTCTTAATTAGATAGTGTAATAATTTTAAAATGGTTTGCCATAGTGCCTTTGGGTACGCTTTCTTGGCGATGCGTGTGATCCGTGGCGCTGTAAGTACATAGAGTACGCTGATTTAGCAGCTCGTTTTAATAAATCTGTCTAGTGTAGCGTATTTCGTTTTTCTGATTTAGAGCATAACACAAACAGCTACTATTTACTTGTTTATTCAAAATGTAGTGTATGATCACTCGTTTGATGAGGCTGCTAGTCTAAAGGTGAAGGTCTAGTGCTGGACGCGATTGATGTTTGTTATATTTCAGATCGAGGCGGTATTGCATACTCTTACGTGTGCAACGTAGCCGATCGTCAAGTCGTCTACGCCCTTTCCGACAAAGTTCGCCAGGAAGTTGGAAAAGTGTCTATTATTGTTAACAATGCAGGCATTGTCACCGGAAAACGCCTATTGGACATTCCTGATGACAGCATCGAAAAAACCTTTAATATTAATGTCCTAGCTCACTATTGGGTTCGTACATCTGCTATGTATTTACTACGAAAGTGTCTAGCTTTTTAGAAATCTGTGTAAAGCACGTGAGTAACTCATATTATCGCAAATTAGAAATCTGTGTAAAGCACGTGAGTAACTCATATTATCGCAAATAGAATTTATAGGTTTGAGATTTTTAAACTGGGCATGCTATTGCCTAGGTAGATGGTGTATTTGACACAGACAGGTTTCGCCAAGAGATCCCCAACTTTGGCGTCCACTATGGCTACAACCATCTTGTCTATAGATACACAAGCAATTTAAGTGCTATCTTCCAATTAAATGTGCTTTAGACTAAATGAAGAATTATAATTATTCATCCTTTCTTGATATTCAGTTTATTGCAATTATTACGTGCAGTATTAAACGTGCATGCCGAAAGAGGTAGGATAGAGAAGACAATAGAACATGAGACTGCTAACCGTTAGCCTTAGCAATTTTCAGCTAGCAACTGATCGAGGTCCGTACGAGCTCGAAAAGCTGGTTAAAGGGAAAGCTAATTTGTTATTTATTTGTTATTATTATGTGCGATTTTTTAGTCACTCGTTTGATTAGAATGTTACCGACTATATAGATATATATACATATTGAATGCTCTCTGTATTATTTCTCGTAGTCGACTGTTATTACTCATGCGGTTTTTTTGGGTAAGGAAGAAACCACTAAAGCTTAAACGTCCCGTAACAATGTATCACTGTCCAAAAAATCAAACGTATCACTGCTAATCTGCACAGAAATTTGATGGGATCTTTTCAAAAATGAAGCACTCAAGTGTTGTAGTAAGTCCATAGTTGAAAGTTTTTATGAATGTGTAATATTTTAGGCGAGATTGAGCCTGTAAAGTTTACCAACTGTGGTCAGAAATTTTTGTTCTCCATCGGTATCATTTCAAGAAAGACATGTACGGAATTCGCATAACCCACTCTTTTAAACAAAACTAATAGAATAATTAACGTCCATTATTCATGGCTACATACGACTGCGAAATATACAGGTGTTACAATACTTATTTGATTTTTTTAATTTTTAAATTTAAAATAATAAACTATACATGAAATACTCAACGAACGGATCCGTGTGGCGGTATTTTCTGACCGTTTATAAAGAGGTGCTATGACGCCATCAACACTATGACGGATTGTTGGCCCCAGCATTTTTGCAGAAGTAAATTCGAATATATGTATAACTCCATTCGCTATGTGCCTATTACGTAGTCCATTTTGCCTTTCTGTTGGTTTCAGGCATGGCCTGCCAGTTCCATTAATTTCGCAGTTGGCTTAGGAGGCAAAGACGTATAAACATTTTTGACTTAAGTATGCCTGCTAATATTGATGCTCTTAGTTGCTCCGTTATTAGTTATTAAAGCTAGCACCGATATATTTAACATACAAATACATCAGTACATTAAAATGAGGAGCGCCTAAATACAAGAAGTTTCCAAGTATTAATATATCTATGTCAAAAGGGTCTTTCGATGAGGCCAATTGAACATCGCACCCCCACTTTAATGGCGTACCACACTTTTTTGAGATGACACTCACCGGGGTATAGAGCTGGCTGGATTCTGGTTTAGTACTTTTGCCGTCTGTACGTGTAGTCGATTGTACTGTAACGTTTTTGCGTATTTAGCTCAAAAAAGATGAGTGCAAAATCTTAGCGAGAGTATACAGAAGTTTCATTGCTAGAACGTCCAACAAAGCCTCGTTTGTATCTAGCTAAGTATTTTATCTCAAATTCGCTGATCTCATGTGTCAAGGCCATTTACATATACGTACATCTGTCTATATGACACCTATATAAAACCTGTATGAATGTTGTGAAGCGCTACTTTGTCATGTTACTATCTATATAGTAAATCAGCATATAGAAATATTCTGTAGGCATTAAATGGTCTACAATGTAAATACTTTTCATTTTTTAGAGTTTGATACGTATCAAGAGCACCACTATTGATACAGAGAATGATTTCCTTTACCACTTAGCCAAAATGACCCAATTTCCAAAGTCTTTTTAATACTTTCGTCTGCCAGTTTCCTTCTGGCCCGACACTTCGATGGTCAGCTGGATGGTCCCCCATTTGTATTATCGAAGTGGCAGACGCAAAGCAACTCAATATATCATCTTCTTATACACGAAAAAAGCAGGATGTATTCCTATTCGATATAATTTGCGTCTACGTTTTTCGTTATGCATAAAGAAGTCTTCCAGCACGCAAATTCTCCCTGGTACTACTTTTTTTGTATATATAATACAGTAATTTTTTATTGTGGCATTCTTTGTGAGGTAATTTACTTCGCTGGCTCAGTCACAATTTACCGCCACCGCCGCCATAGTGGCACAACAATCGAGACATTGCCAAGTCGTTTTTTCGTCGTCGTCTTCTTCTGAGCAGCTCGAAAGGATCAAATGATCGAGCTGCGCCTATCTGGCTGTTTTGCCGTCGCTCCTATTGCGAGCCGAAAATATATTTTTCGATAATCGAGTACTTGATGATGCCGGCTGTCGGTTTTTGTCGACTTCGCGTACTAAAGGCATCTGTGCGCACACTTATAAGCGTAATGGCGACCACAAGTCATTGCCCTATCGTCCGTACAACGCAGTGTCAATACACGGCCCCAGCCTCTACGAGTAAGCTTGGAATGGCCAAGTCCTAAGCGGAGAACGGAGGCTCTACACTGATAAGTTCAGACGAGACGAAATATGAGCACACTGAGAAGGTTGCTTTGCTCCTGAAGACATAAAAAAGAACACGCTACGATGAACATAATAACCAGTTGACTGATTACCGGCGCTATCCTAGTCGGTCAATACAGTGATGGTGGCGAACTCAAGCGTATTTGTACGGTTTCGTCAGGTTGATCGATCAATCACGCGCTTGAGAAAACAACGTCAGACAGACTTGTCGAGACGTCAAGTAGAGATTGAATGAGTAATAGTAAAAATAAACGCTTGTTGTCAAGATTGGCCGGACATTTTCTTGCACGTATTTTTTGTACATTAATGAACTTCCACCCGGTACACGGGCAACCCCTGAACGCTGTCCATTTTCATAAAATTCTTTTTTTGATAACGCATATGTCCACTAAAAGATTCCAGGGCGCTACTAATAACAGTTCAAATAACCGAGAAAACCTGCTTCTCAGTTTGTTGTCTCCAAAAACGTTGATTGTGCCAGCTGTCTATTGACCCAATTGGACAAGACTAATTCAATTAATTTGTTGCCGGTGTTGCGCAGGCTTAGCGAGCTCGATGAAGCTCTCCCTTCGTCAATGGTGATTTATTCAGTGATCTGCGACCCATTTGACTGCGTTGTACGTTTTACCGTCTTCTGTGCAGTTCATGCTGTCATCATCGATTAGCCCCCTCAGAATTTCTCTGCCCTTGAAGGACACGAAGGATCTCTTCTAGTTTAATGACCAGTTTCGTCTAATGGTTATATAAAATAGGGCCTCTCTGCCGTCGACTTGCCAGACACTCAGCACATGACACACTAATGACTAAAATAAGCCTAAGATCTTCTTGCCCGGACTATTTTTATGCACATCTGTTAAATAATTGTGCATTAAAATACATTAGTTAATGTCAAATTATATCAACAAAGAAAGAACGGGAAACATATACAGAATGATAATTCTACTGTACTCGTGAAGATATTCGCATAACACAATATGTAATAGAAGAATGAAATCTTTCGCCGCCGCTGGTTGTACGGTTTTCTTCGTGTATTTATGTGAACGAAATTAGATCTAAGCTTTGTGGCTCCATAATACCAAATATTATGTAAAATTTGACATTTTCATTGGCTTTAGGTTCCGGAAATGGTAAATGACACATCGTCAGTCTGCCTTCGATTTCGTTTCACTTCGTATCTCTGCCAGTGATCGGTTTTGCCTAATCCATTACCATTTGACTTATATTCATTAGATTGATTTATGCTTAGATGTTTATGCGTGATCGCTTGTTCTGACCAAACAGGAGTTACTAAATATCTATACTCTTTGTTTGATCGCAGGCATTATTTTGTTCTGTCAAGAATGAATACCGCTTCTTCATACTTACAAAAAAGATCGCCTGGAAACAAATTTGAAAATGTCATGCTTCACCATTCGATGACTCCTCAGAACTCTTGGATATATCTTGTAAAATCGGGACACATGCTATGCAGATATGCCTCCCTCAGAGTGCTACTACTTAAGTGGCAAAGTCACGAAAAAAACACTGCGAGTACAGTAGAAAAAATATAAGTAAAAAAAAAAAGGGTTAAAAAGCTTCTTATTAATGGAAAATTCTGTGAAATAGAGGTCAGAGCAAATGACTCAAATATTATCTTGGAATGAGTGCGACGATACGTTTGTTTTATGGACGTAGAAGGGTGTGTCAACAAAACACCGGCCGCAACCAATGCAACTAGACAACAGATACTAAAACAAAGAAAAATGCAGCGCCTTCTTTCACAGATACTTAGGACAATTGCCCAAGCTGGAATCGTAATACCAAGATCGATCTTTAAGCACCGAAATCTGAAAGTTGAGACGTCGTCGAATCGCGATCGCACAATAGTTTGGAAATAGATAGTATTCGTTTGCTTCATTGAATAACCTGCTTATCCTGTATTGAGTTCTTCACTTAACGCTAGCAACACATGATACTACGAATAGCAAGTAGTAGATCAGGCTTGCTCAAACTCTCTGTAATACTTACTATCAGATATGGGAGCATCCAGCGCGTTGCGGGTCATTGATACAAAACTGATCGTCGTGGAGATATGACTTGAAGGAAGACAATGACGATACCGGCCAAGCGGCCGAGTCGAGGGATTAGCGCAGCAGGTAGAGGAATAACTAACTTAGAGAAGGTGGAGGTGGTTGGCGAGGACAGAGTAGCGTGTTATAGCGAGATCATCAAATTGTGATACTTCAATCAGCGCACAAGTGTAACACCCGTTGTACACTTTACAGCCTTGATAACAACGTCTGTATCCGATAGAATGACCGAAGAGCGTAGCAGGAGTGTGTCTGAGTGACTCGCAATCAATGCGAGCTGATTTTATAGTAGAAGCATCTACCGGACGCAACCCGCATCTGCATCAGACAACTCAATAGGCTCCTTACCCGCTTGCAATCAGAATATTTTCTATGTACGTACACCATGCAGGAACTGCTTGCGTTTAGGCATCGGATCCGCGGAATTGTCTTAATCGGCCATTGTGTAAGCCATTGAAAGCAAACGTCCGCATTGGCCATGTCAACGGTGCTGTGACACACAAACTTGTTCACTTCTCCGCAGCTAAACGGATCAGCCAGACGACAGTCGGATACACGCCATTTATCATCATTTCATTTTCGACGAATATATTTCAACCGTAAACAGCTGCTGACATGATACTACAATCGTTAAAATGTTAAAAAAACTGTAGAGAACGCATATAGAAACTTCCGACGGAGATAATCGTTTTACAGATTCGGGACCGGTCGAGATAGTCTCTCCAGCTTGTAGAAGGGCGAAGTCAGAAAATAGGTCACTGATATCTGCACCCACAACGTCGTGAATTTAATATTAAATTTATTGGAAAAATATCGTGGTTGACATGGCTTCCGCAAACTATTTTGTCAAAGGAAATCTTCATTGCATACAAGTGCCTGCTTGCCAGCATATGACGTACAAACTGACAGTCCGATTGTTGGATTGCTCAGTGTTTACGTTTTATACTGCAGGCGTGTAAACATGAATAATAATAATCTGTGTTTAAAACTTTGTATTTTTGGATTTTCTCAGTCCCCGTTTTCTATGAGGCCTTATGGCTTTCACCGACAAGTAGGTCGTAGCGGCCTACAATAGGTGGCAG
Organism: Varroa jacobsoni; assembly: GCF_002532875.2. Taxonomy (NCBI): domain Eukaryota; kingdom Metazoa; phylum Arthropoda; class Arachnida; order Mesostigmata; family Varroidae; genus Varroa; species Varroa jacobsoni. The sequence goes on from NW_019214015.1 coordinate 187,889, forward strand.
TGTGCTGTTTATTCTAGAAACGGTTCACCGTTGACGACTACAGCTCCGCATACTCCTTCAATCTCTTTCAATTAATTAGGTTAATGTATCGCAGATACGATGGAAATATTCGAACGTTGGGCATCACTCAACGGTCTACTATGCAACGTTGTTGATACTGCCGCCGCTGCCGTGTTTGGAGTATTGGAAATTCAACTGCAACTTTCTTTGCCTCGAATTTCCACAACACAAATATCGGTGGCGAGAGCCTCCGGCAAAAATTCAGAGGAAGACAGGTCCTCCTGTCCTCTTCTGTGAATCGTGTCTTCCGATGCTTTGTAGTTGTTTTGACTATTCCTTGCGAGCTGATAAGCGAAGCAAGCTAAAGCTCCGAATCGTGCACAACGCTGGTAAATCTGCTCGCCGAAAAGTACATTCAAAACAGGCTGTTACCTTAATCGGGAGCGTGATTTTCTGAGGGGGCCATTGTATCTAGCGCACACCTAGTAAAACCATGGTGAAGAATTTCACGTCCAGTACTGCCTTTAAGCATCGCTTCAGACAGCTGGCTCTCCCTGCATTAAACAAACTTTCGCCTTCGTCCGATTTCGAACTTAAACTACCTCGCATGGCTCTAAGCTTAACACATATCATTGTGCAATGGGTAACGTATTAATCTGCCAAATCCAAATACTTGCAGTGATTGAGGTTTTGACCCTGGTGTAGGGACACTTCGTATCGTAATGATTAGTGCTTTAAGCAATGGGCGTGTAACGTAAACAAGTTTGACCGGCAAACACGTTATCATTACACCATCATGGAGGGCGTCTGGAGCGCTTTCCACGTCCTAGCCATTTACTATAGCTGATTTCGACATTTGAGCCTACCCTTCAGTACAGATGAAAGCACATATGCTAAAAACGAACACAGTAAGCTGCATCAACGACGAGGCCACCGAACTGATAGTACGCCGTTATCAGCTCTTAAAATGACACGAATTTCTGGCGTACTGATTTGCGGATCGTTGTATTATACCCTACGCTGGTTGTATTACTGAGACACCTCTTCTATTATGTGCGTGTTCTGGTCAAGCATGGAAGGCAATGCTATTTTTGTATTTGCAACAGACGAATAAACAAAATTAACGAGAACACTAGACTAAGGCAGCAATGATAGAGGATCTGAAGCCGCAAATATAACGAGGCACTATGTTATTGCAGGCAACATTTTCAAATTTAAATATTAAAATTAATGCAATTCGCACAAGTTTAGAATAAACTGCTATAATAAGTTTTCGTTGAGAAGGCATACACGTGAGATTTTCAGGTTCAACTGCAAAAAGTTTCTTTGTAAAAGTTATGTTGATAATAAGTGCTGATTACTTGATTTGATCGTTCATTTCTAACTCTGTACGTAAGAAAATAGATGGTTTGGTAACTTATTGAATATCATTGCTTTTGGTAAAAATGAACATTTTTACCAGGTTGTCAAGGCATTCTTACCCGACATGCAATCTTCTAACCATGGACATATCGTTTCGATTGCGTCACTTGCCGGTCAAGTCGGTGTGAATCGGCTCACTGACTACTGCGGCTCGAAGTACGGAGCTGTTGGATTCGCCGAGGCTCTCGCTCTTGAACTCTATCAGGAAGGTGCGCCACCCACGTTCAAATAAGTATATGTCAATTATATCCGTGTACATTACCCACCTGTTAAGCGATTTCGAGGGGCAAAGTCATTAAATGCACCTGTATATACTCTTAGTGTAACGATAGTAAGGTGTATTTTTCAAAGAGAAATGGAAAATGTACATCGAATCATCTGAAATTTCTGTTGCTCGTTGTTTCGGTACCCCGTCAATCTCGTTATAACGCTTGTATTGGCGATGTTTTTTACTAGGCTATACTGGCATTAAAACGACGATTGTCTGCCCCTACTTCATCAATACTGGAATGTTTCACGGAGCCACTGGTGGGGCCTTTTCGTTTCTCGACCCCGATTATGTTGCGTCTTCGGTTGTCAAAGGGGTTCTCCTCAACAAGGACATCGTTATTATACCAGGACATGTGGCGCCTCTTATCGCACTTAGGCAGTACGTAGTTTTGCTCGCTGATTTCGTACTACTTCCGAATAACTTATTATTAACGAAGCGACGAAGCTAAGAAAAGTTTCAGGTTTTGTCGACTGACGTCACAGCTCTATACTGTTTCCGGCAACATCCCAGTTGAAGGCCTGCTGAGGATTTTTCATACACCACATTAAATATTCTCAAAGCGGACATACGGATGTAATTGTGATCCATATTAGCTTTCTCTATAATTTTTACGGCGCACTCAGAACGGGGTACGATGCTAGTTCGTGACTGTCCCTTGATAGCTTGAGCAATAACCTGATGATCCCTAGTTAAATACTGTGTGTGTTTGCTAAAGCTAACCCTTTAGATAATGATTTTCTATTCAGTAAAAAGGCCTGCCTAACCTGCAGACCGCTGCATGCGCCTTATAAACTCGGAAATCCAAACTTTAACTGGCATCTTTCTTTTCCACTTTACTGCCGTTATTTCAAGTTTGGTAAACTCAAAAAAAGGACGCAGCGATTGGCAGGAATCAAATAAGGTAAATATAAAGTACAAATCAATCTTGCTCGTGAAACATTGGAGTAGTTGGAGCCCGTTTTCGTCGTTGCATGGTGATGGGACGAATTTACTTTCTCTTACTGTATGTCACATCCGTTCTAATAACACTCAATACATATCATAATTATACACAGTTGTATATATATATTTCTGTGCACTGTGGCAAGGATCCACTGGGTGATCCAAGAGGAAACCTCAAAAGACAAGAATTTTACGTCCGCCATTAGATATTCGACGATGGCTGGCTTCCAGCATGAAGCGAAGTCTGTCCATACCCGGACTCCATCTTTATGACCCAGAATATGGTTTAAAAGCGTTTTGCATTTTCCGCAACTCAAGAGACGCTATATCATAGCGTCATTATGAGCTAACTTCATTGATCTATATAGCGTCTGATATTGCACAGTGACACAAACTAACCCACTAATGTACTCTTTCCCTTTAAGTGTCCGCCATAGGTTTCTTTAAGTCACTTGTTTTTATGACCTTTGCAGAATAATATGATGTAAAATAAACAGAACTGTGTCAAGTGTGGGTGTTGCCTTAATAACTTATAAATAGTTGTTCATCCAACTTACTATATGCGTTGTGTGTCCTTGTCTTATTTGGCGTTAATTTAATTAATTAACATTTCTGTAATGGAATTGCATTTTTATGTGCAAACTATTACAGCTGGATCCCGGTCCGTCTACTAAGGTATCTGTGCAAGGAACTGGGCTTAACTGAGGCGATGTTCACTTTCGATCCTGCGTCACGCTTCAAGAAAATTCACTGAAATTGTTGCTCCAATTTTTTCTGATCGACATAAAATGCATCATAGAAATTCTATTGTATAACCAACGATTGACTTAACCCATCAGAGGCCAATCTGTCATTGTTTATCTTGTTCATGTAGCCTCTAGGATTTTCCCTTCGGCTTTATGAACAGTTTTTTTTTTGCTTTTTTTTCGGTACCATATGCGGGCAAGTCCTAATATTTCCCGCCTGAAAGTCGTAGGCAAATTATCCTTTGAGACCAAGCGATGTTTGGTACTCAGTGTCTACACTATCGACGTTATTTTTAGACTAAAATACGATAGTAGAAAAAAGAGAATAATAAAAAAGGAAAGATGTTTATTGTGTCGTAACTTACATAGGGTTAACAGTGTCTGACCTGTTGGTCAGGCTGAGACGACTTCGCCCTGTTTTTTTTTTGTAGTCAATCAATTGTTAGTCATTGATTGATGTGGAATGTTAAGGCAGCTATGCTAGCGTATAGTAATAAGGTTTTGTAACATTCGTTGTGTTGGCCATTGTCCGCAAAAACTGTCGAGCTATCGCCCAACGATGAATATATAATCGTTTGACCGCTTTCATAACAATGCACATATTGTTGATCAATTAAATATATGTATGTATATATGCTGGATTTCGCTATATGAACAAAGAAGTTGTCCATAGATGCATAACGATACTCAAAGCATTCGAGAAGCAAACACCTAATAAAGCGAACTCAGTCAATTGTATTACTTATGTTATTGTATAGACACACGTATTTGAGTGGCATATCCGCTTCAAACACTTCAAAGCTAACTAATGACTAAATTGCCTGGCTTTTTCTATTCTTTTACACCCCATTTTCATTTGCGTCTATTTGTACGTAGCACCACGTTATAGTACTTGTTCAGTCGACTCTACATAATTTGTTATGGAAAACGACATACAGGCCTTCATTAGCATTGTTTACGTCTAGATTTTTCGTGCCAAGTGCTCCGCCCGTGGCAGTGGGATACGATGGCTAGATGTCCCGCCTATATCTTTCAAGCACTAAATGTACGTACGTAAAGCAATGAGTGACTCAATACTATATCTGTTTGATTGCTTGCTTCCATCTATGGAGCACCTGCCTGTGTAGCTATGTGCACGTTGATCTGTGCCAAGAGTGATACATGATTCTGCCCGCTGCTGTTTAACTCTAGCCCCACCCACTGACCACTCCGCCTGCGTGGCGGGGCCTAACAGAATACATCGCCTATTAGCGCTTTGCCTTTTTTAACGTTTTCCCTTCCATTTTCCTTTTTTCGTCTGACCTTTCCTTTTCCTTCTTTTACTCTCGCCTCGTGCGCGCTCTCTCCTTGCAGTGTCCTTCCGTACAAGAGTAACCTGCGTTTAGCCGACATGGTTGGTATCAACCGCACAATGCTTACTTATAAAGGAAAGAATTGCCACGTCTAGCCTCTTCTAGCCGTCAGGATGCCGATTATAAGGACGATGATCACGATCACGGCAATATGGATACTGAAAGCTGAGCCCTGCTTCGCTTACGGCCTGCGACGGATAGGCGTTCCGTTTATTCAGCGTCTAAGGGCCACCGCTTGTAACAGTTGGACCCTGCTGCCATAAACAAGAGGTATTGTAAACCGGTGAATCAGTCCCGTTCACACCTGCTCAGTTTTGTACGGAAAGGAAACATGAGTGAGTTAGTCGATCCAGTGGAGTAACGAGCTACAGCTTAAAAGACAGCTATAATAAATATAGCAAAAGTTTCATTTGAAAGCTAAATAGTAGATGTTGACATAGTCACATAGAAATATTTGGAGTTATTCCTCGTCCTGAGTAATCATAGGTAATAATCTATGATACGTTGCGAAAGCTTACATATGATATGATAAATGACTTTTCCGTTCAAAGGCGAGAAATTGATTGTTGTTCGCGGATATTGATGTTCTATTAGATACAACGTCACTTAATTACTGCGGAACAACTCGGTCGTACGATTGAGTACGGTGGCGCCAACCGCGCCTAAAATTATGTTAGATTATGTTGAAACGGAAGCCTTATATGGTCAAGTGTTTTTTTTTGCATTCAGATCTTACCTACTTGTCCGTTTCGGTAAGCGGATTAAAATGGATTCCCTCTTGCCGGTATTTCATTCGAGCTTCGTCTAGCACGCCTTTGAACGATCTGTAGCTATGTAGTGAATGAGGAATGACTCATCTAGAGGTAACTATCAAATATACAATGCAATACAGAAGCCTGATAAATGACGGTAATGTCTTTATTCATCGTTATAGATGCAAACATACACACACACACACACAAACACACAGTTACAGAGGAGGTGGTGCTAAAAAGAGTACGTTTACGTCATCTATATGGCACTTAATAAAAATAGTCAAAAAAAACTCACACAACAAATAGACTTTTCTTTCGACTGGGCATTACTTTGTTTCTGTATCAAGATTTAGAACCCTCTGTTTGTAGTAAGAAAATATTATAGATGGCCATAAGAAGTGCATTGCATCTTTGATTACAATTATATATATGTATATATATATATATATATATATATATACCTTTCTCGGTATATATATTTACATATATATATATGTATATATATATACCGAGAAAGGTATTAACCGTCGTTCTAGCTAAGGATCATATATCTCGGGTAATTGTAGTCATGTCGGGTTATATCATGTCAAAGTTGAGATTTGACAGTAGTAGACAGGTTCGAATTTTTTATTCAAGAATAACATTTCTGTAAAAATTTGCTATATTTTATAATTTCATTACGATAAACACACGGATGTTGGCAGAAATTATGGAAAAAATGTGCCGTGTTTATACGTTATCAGCTTAAAGAAAAAGTTCCGTGACTTTTGTTCTGGAAATTCCGATGTGAAAGGCGCCCTTCGTAATGGCCGACCAATTACAGAAAAAAAAAATGCTAAAATTATTGACAAGGTTGAGCAACATCGACATTGAAGTAACCATGATATCGCCGTAAAACTAAACATTCGTTAAACTATTAAAAAAAAAGCTGACTTCAGCGAAAAGCTCGCCGTAGCACGACATGGCACAAAAAGATTTACTTGATCGTATTGTCTTCTGTAAAACTTCATGAGAACGTAGTGGGATCGATCTATTTTTAAGGCGGTTGACCACACATGACGAAAAAATAGATTTCATAAAACAATGTACAAGCAAAAAAAAATGCTTCATTATTGCCAATTTCGAGCACGTCAGCTCTCTGACGCTATATGTTCAGTGGAATTAAAAACGAATCGTACACTATGAGTTGTTGCCAAATAATTGACTCGGACCTCTACTGCCAACAATTAACAAGATTACAGCTAACCATTGAAAAAAATCGACCGGAACTAGTGTACAGAAAAAACGTCGTCTTCCATCATCACGTTGCTAAACCACATACATCTTTGGCTTGCCGGCAAAAATTAAGCGAACTTGGATAGGAAATTTTGATGCGTCCGCCATTTTGCCCGGACCTTGCACCATCGGACGACCTTCTATTTCGTTATCTGCAGAACTCTCTTAATGGTGTTAAGTTGGTTTAGATGAAGAGATGTAAAAATCACTTGTTACGACAATCTTTACCTAAAAATCTTTGCTATTATTAGACCGATGGTATTTTTTTTCTTTATTTTACAATATAAAAAATATTCACTTCAATTTTTGCTTCAAAACGAGCAATGCTTTTTCGGCAACCACAGAAATATATGTATAACAGAATACGCTAGTAATTTTTTGCGGTAAGAAATAGAAAATCGCACATTAGAAGATTATAAATTTCATATGAAAATGAAAGGAACAGACTGTATTCGTTAGCTTCAAGTCACGTTTGGAGTAAACCTGTTTTTTTAGGTAGATCATGTTTTCTCTTCATTTATTTTTCCTTTTTTTTTTTTTTATTATTCTTTGCAGCTATTTTGACTTAAATACATAATAGTAAGCCAAATGTGACAACGACAAGTACATTTGACAACCTAGTTTGTATCTCATGTAATACGGGAGCTATAAAAAAAAATCAAACAATGTTATCGTACGTGAAGTATCTATCTGCCTTTCGGTTAATCCGGTTTTGGATGGCAGCAGGACAATAGAGACTGACCATTCTAACCAACTCACCGGCACCTAAAACAACAATAAGACCATTGAAGTCTTCGTTTTATCTACCTATCGAGCAATCTACCAAGGACGCTAAGTATTTTCACTTACCCTGATCACATAAAAAGCTGCTTACCACGGAAGATTGATTCTAAATATTATTTTTACATATTGTTGTTATTGTTAACATTACTAGGCGTCCAATTTTCTGAATATACGACAAACTCGAAAACAGACGTTTCAGTATCAAACTTGTCTTGATAGAAGTGGAACTTCTCTATTTAACGTGCCGCGATTCCCCTTACTGTAAAATGCATACAATATGTTAATGGCCTTTCTAATACTCAAATCCTTACTCAAATAATAGACAAAATAATATAATCAATCCTGCTCAACCCAAATATGCTGTACACTGCCAAAAAGTTGGACATCAATGTATGGACATATTATTCCCACGGTGAATCTAATATGAGAGATCTTGATGTTATTTTAGAGCCAAGCTTGGATTTCAATATCTACGTAGGCAAATGACTCGGTTTACTAGACGGGTTCGTACACAGGGCAATTTTCCGTTGCTTGACTTCAGAAAAAAGCCCTTAACTTTACATCTATTCCCTTCAACTCGAGTTTTACTAAAAGGTACGCAATGCACTGACATCTAGCGTCGTCTAGCTGAAACTGCCGCGTCAGGACTCATAAGAGTGCACAATCTAAACGTACTCGACACGCCCAAATGGAGAATAGGAAAAGCTTGAGACGGCCATGGTCCTCTCGCTCCTAGACGACGCAGATTATATGCGTATGTTTAAATCTGTCCGAAAGTCTGATCGCGAGATAATCTCAAGAACGTGTTTATAGTAGCACCTGCTGAAACCAAATAAATAATAGATTAATGTGTGAAGCCGTGAGAAAGCGAAGCTGTATGTGTTTATTACATAGCTCACTGGGTATTTAGAATTTGAACGCGACAGCCGAACTTATCTTTCCTTCACCATATAAACACAGTTTGATTAACCTGTTTTTTGTGATACACTGAGAAAGAGACCTGCATAATACAAGAGATATATTAGAGTTATTTATTGTTACTCAGTATAGTTGTTTTTTTTTTAAATGTGATTGGGTCTAATATCACATCTGTTTCTCGCTTAACATTACAAATGCTGCAAAACATTGCAATAGGAATTCGAGTGGAAAGCCGTCGATGGCTGTGTGGTATCGAAATTCACGGAATTTGTACGTCGTTGCCATAGATATACAGTATAATGTATTCGCACTTTTGTTGTATTCAGTTTAGTATAAACGAAAAGTACGTCAAGCCAAGTGCATCCTTTGTAACCCCAAATCTAATCCTAAGCCCTATGGGCAAATACAATGGGGAAAAGAAAGCATATCATTTGTTTCAACATAGCCAAGATGGCTGTAGTCTTACTTGACATCTGGCCCGAGCATTGACGGGAATTCGCGACGTCCAGTCTGAATTTAGACTTTTGTAATGGCTGCCTTAAATATGCAAAGAAGTATATTAGGTTTTGAACCAAGGTTACACCGTTTGTACTGATCATACAGGTAAGGGGGCATGTTACGTCGCATTTGAGGCATATCTATATTCACTCAGGTAGTTCTCATTAATAATTCGAGCGGCAAAATAGCGTAAATTTAAAATGTCGGTTTCTTGCCGGATATTTTTTTTATCACGAATTGCATTAAGTAAAAAATGTAAGCTGATTTGCAGCACGGATCTACCGATTACTTGCTTAAAACTGACTGACGCTCTGTCCAAGTCTTTATCGTTAGCCTTTACTCGAGATCTTAAAGGATACTCTACACTACAGGTCCTTTGAAGGTCAATTGTCCCTCCTGTTTATGAAAAGGGATTGCGTAGCGAACCTGAAAACTATAGACTTCTAGCTTAAGGTACTACTTCTAGCCGTTTGTTATGCAATATAATATTGTACGACAAATAATTTGATTCCCGTATCTGTAAGTTAGGACCGCATCAACTTGCAAGTGGTCAACCAGAATATAACCGAAGACATTTTGATTTCAAGTTACTGACGCTACCCCCTATTTCATTTCGCGACGAGATATACAAGTTTCTACCTACCAGTGGATCCTTTAATCTGCCTTTGGACGGATTCATCTTGAGACTCTGAGCCGGCACATGACGTTCCAAAACCCATGCGTTCCATGCGTTTCTACCGCATGACAGGGTTGATGATAGATTGCAGTCGAGATTATTCAGTAAGTTGTTCATTTTGAATTCCGTTGTCTCGTCTTCGACTGAATAGATTACAAATTATTATTTGTTGAAATTCCAGCCTTTGGGATCAGCTCCCACATACTGGTTTGGTACCGGGTTTACCTATCTGATCAGTCATTTGTGGTTAAAGACTATCTCTCAGAGCACAAGTTGTGTAGTTCCGATGTCCCTCAGAGGTCTTTTCTGGGCCCTGCTATATAACTGGTCTATGGTAAGGATCTCGAAAGTTGCTTATATGATCACAACGTTTCTCACAAAACCCGTGCAGACGATTTTAAGATAAAGCCGTCTAAAACCCCGATTTGCGCCCCTGATAACTAGGTTGCGCTACAAAAAGTGGTAGCGCAATCTAGTTATCATTTAGCGTTCCTGTACAACAAACAGAATGGTTACATTTGTCCTGAACTATGCTGTCCTTAAAACATACTCTGATGATACAGTTCATTTACTGAACGGCCAGTTTAATTAATAAGGTACAGCAAGAAGCATGGAGAATTTAATGTACTCAATGACCAACCGAAGTTGCATTACGTTCTAGTTATCTAATTATCCCAGCTTTTATATTTCAGGGTAGTAGAATGTGTCATAGGTGATATCAAAGTTGTCATGTCTACTTGATATCAAAAGACATTGCGCTTCCACAACGAACCAAAGGCCGATTTATGAAGGGAATAGCTAACAGATGAGGTATACCTGTGTATCGTTGGTGTTCTCAAATCGGCAGGAGTATCGAAGCAAATTTTGCTACCGAATCAGCTCAGAGGTTAATAGCGCAAGACTTAGGAAGTTTTTTTTTTATTTTGCAATCCATTAATTCACTCGGCGGTGACCGAACTAGATGCAACGAAATCGCCACGGTGATCAACGCTGACAATAATATTATTTGCCTTACGAAGGCGGCTCACCGTATCAGTAAGTGTAATAGCGGAAAGCTTACTTGGTAGTTGCTGCCTGCATGAAGTCGTCAATGATTAATAATTAATGCTCCTAATGTTTTTTTTATACACAATAATTTTTAGCTAACATTTCATTCTAGACTCGGGCATATCCGTGAGAATAGACGATCCGATACGAGTCGCTTTTCGAAGTTGAGAAAGAGACTGAGCGCAGCTGCCGTCCGGCTTAACCAAAGCTCAACATACAACATCTATCCCTACGGATGTACACGCATTTGATTCGTGACAAAATGAACGACGAAATATGATAATAGGATCATTTCAGTAATTTCCCCATGCTCATCCGAGAGAGCAGTTCCACTGTGACACAGGTTACGTGGACGTGGTGACATCCCGTCAAGCTCCAGATGTCTATTTTTTGTTCTTTAGATTCGCTCGCACTCTGTAATTAGATACATGTATTGACCCAACCGTAAAATACTGGGTTTTCAGGTGCTACTTTTTTGACCGTGAATCTTCATGTGCCGATTGAGGTTGCCCGACTGCGAGAAGCGCATAAAGCACACCCTGCACTGGTACGGCCGCTCTCCGCTATGCGTTCGAAAATGTTTCGTCAGCGTCGAGCTATCTGAGAAGCTTTTCTTACACAGTGAGCAGGCGTATGGTCGCTCACCGGAATGGGTTCGCATGTGCGTGGTCACCGATGAGCTTTGCGAAAACTTCCGATGGCATACCGGGCATAAGAAAGGCTTTTCACCCGAGTGAATACGCATGTGCGCCGTTAAATTGGCAGCTTGCGAGAAGCGTTTAAGGCACTGCCTACATGCATAAGGCCTTTCGCCAGAATGCACCCGCAGGTGCGTTTTGAGCGTCGATGAACGTGCGCAGAAACGACCGCAGACTGTGCAGCTGTTACTGCATACGCCTCCACTGGCTCCCAAACAGGTGGGAACCATCGGCTCGGGGTGGTAGCTGGACTCACTGGTGATCGGGGTAATTTGGTTGTCAAAGGAGGTAGTTGACTCGCAAATGACGGATGCAGCCGTTGAACGCTCGGCGAAGGTCGGTAACGGGTCGACGTATAGAGACGTATTATCGTATGAGGGTGGCAAATCGCTTTGCTGGTGGATGAGCGGCAGTTCATCAGCGGTCGTTGCGGCTGGATGATTGTCGAGGTGGACGTCAAAGTACTCGGTGTCACCGGCCACAAACCGAAACTCGTCAGTGGCAACAAATGGCAATCGGTGCATGGCCATGCCTCCTCCATCGTTATTCGTACTTGCTGTTCCGCCATTTGTGTTAAATGCATAATCTGACGATGGGGTGTATCCTCGGGATGATTCCTGCTCGTAGTAATTAAACACATAGTCCTGCTGATGATAGCTTTCCTGGTAACAGGCCGTCTGTTGCTGTTGCACAGGAGCCGACGGCGCATAGTATACACCGCTTTCGGCACTACTGCAATCACCTAGTAGCTGGAGGTCGGCACACGAACTTCTGGAAGAACAACAACAACAACAACAACATCAGGACCAACGATAGACTCCCACTGATCATGAGGACATTGAACACGCGAGCGAAGCGCAAGTGAATTTTGGTCACCTCATTTACGGATAACACACGTCACTCTCACTCACTCTACTCTCGCCCTCTCTTTTTAAGATCGAAAAAAAGATGATCAGTTTCTTCGGTAAAAAAACCTTGGATCGGCTACGACCAAATTAATCACAGCTACATTAGATAGATGAACAAGGGAAACAGTAAGCACTCAATCGAAATCATCAGCATATACTATAGCATAAGGGCTCAATCGTTCCTTGACCAACTAAGTTTCGAGAAACGCACGTACGACCATTTCCGACACTTTTTTTTCTGGCTACCGCATCAACAAATCGTTGTGAACAACCGCGCATGCGGCTCATACTAGAGAAAACCGAAGAGCGAAGGTTTCAAGAGGTTTGAATCGGCATGTTGGGGTTTCCGAAGCCGTACGCTTCGGTCCGATTCCTGCACACCACATAACGATACGATGACACTCACTCGCATTTAGGGATCTCGTCGGTATGTGCACTGGCTGGAGGGTAACTTGCCGTTGCTTGTGTTAGTGGCACACCGATAGGCAATACGCCTGCAAGCTGCTCTCCTACGGACGCTTGCGACGTGGCTGCACTAGACGCCTGCTGGGTATTCATGGCCTAGGCCGGAGACTATTGCGACCACGGCGAACTATGGTGGGCTATGGGGAATCCGGACAAGCGCCCATAGGGCACTGGGCAGACGCAGTTATGGCTTCCCGAGACGCGAAGCAACCACTTCCTACCATGCAGCGGAACAGTGAAGGGCGTTCGTTGGCCGACCGGTTAGCAACATGAGCTGTCATCATAGTGGGTGAGGTCGCGCCCGCCTCTACGACCCCATGTTGAACTACTGTATTGGCCTGTTTTGGCCTGACGGGAGTCTCGGAGGGCGGAGCTCATTATGAGCGATCCACTAAATACTCAGACTCATTCACAGGATCACTGGATTGAATCAAATCAAAGGACTATAAAAGATACCCAACACAGCAGCAGAAACAGGACAATTCGCTGCAATAAACCTTTTGTGCTAGAAAAGACGAATCTGCCTTAGCCATTCAAAATTAACTGCACCAAATCTAGACGAGCAAATAACGGGTTTAGTAAACCTGCTGGCAGTAAATGAACGTATAAAAGGTCCAACGTCACCATTGTAAAGAACCTTTGGTAGATGAAACTGGTTCTCTCAACTATGCTGTACTTTACTTTTGTGCATTCTTTTTCGTAAGCGCATCATCCACAGTTTTCCATGACAGTGGACAACTCATGTAAATAGATAAATAATCGCTCTGTAGCTTACTGTAAAGCAAAATAGTTAAATGTAAATTATACAAGACCATGATCATCCCTGAACTGGCATATAGTTGGTTTGCATGAAGAGCTTCGAAAACTCGAGTCGCATACAGAGCACCGAAAGAGCTTAAATCATAGTATAAGAAAGAGGACTGACCTGCAAGAGCCATTCGAAATTGTGTGCTTGACATTGTCTACTTAGAAATACCTAATTGATTGAGAATAGTATTTTTAACTAAAAAATAAATTGTCAGAAACACGATAAGCGTTCGGGTCGTCACTTTAAGAACCAAATAAATAAAGGGTACGATACGAATGTCTAGTGCATGATATCCCGCAAGCAGAAATAGTACTGGCACACTGATGAACAATAATGACTGGCAAGAAATTAAGTAGCTTAAACTATAATATGTGTATTCCTTATGATTCCAGTTCGCTTGGTGATAGATAATGAAATACTCTAGTTTATAGGGGCTTTATTTCATCTATTTTCGGCTCGATTATTTGACAGCAATCTGATATTAGTGGCTAGTATTTGTTAGGTAGTAACAATCTAAAACAGAATACCGATAGTTTGCAGTTCGGAGCGCATATACTCTATAAAGACCTGTGTCACGTGGGCATAAATATCTTTTAAGACCAGAATTAATTTTTCTAACCTCTGCTCTTCTATCCACTCACCTGTCACCGAACGCACCAGCGTAATTCAAATTATCCCAGTTCTCCACTCATGTGCGCATCACACAAAGGTGGCTTGTCCTCTGCTACAAGGTTAAGCAACCCTGTCTACAGCCTGACTATAGATAGCACCAGGATTAAACACTGCATAGGTCAAAGGACGAATCTGTACAGGCCCACTGAGCCTAGAGCTAGTTTCTCCACTGCGCGATTCTACAGCGTCGCCATATGAATCGTCTTCACTGCGTCCTCTACTGTGGAAGTGATTCCAAATGACCCAAATGTCTCTTGGCCAAATGTATACCGACGTTTATGAACGAAGAACGTATTTTTAAATCAGAAGACTAAAGCGGTGTTTAAAAGTCGGTATTTTTTCTTGACACCTTTGGATACGATCGCTTTCATTTGGGAAACAATCAGATGAAAACACCCAATTGTGCCCTATCAGTTGTCTACGGAAATTTCGTTGATAACAGGACATATTTTTGCTAGATATTTATAGTGATAAAAACAATGGAAGCGATAACACATATCAACGGGTATTTATTCGGTCATTGAAGTTCTATGCGATTTCAAATCAAGTAGAGTCTCACACAATGCAACCAACAGAAGATTCAGACAACGTGTTGATATTAAATCGTTAGTTTTTTTTTACCATACAATTATGGTCACCCAAAACTTACTTCAATGACTTCAACATTATGAAGCTTACACAATAATATATTTACTTGTAAACTTACCACTCAGTCTAATTCTGTTACGGACAACGAAATATTAGATTCGCTCAACTCGCTTCGTCCACCACCTCACCTTTGCTTGAAGCCCAGCCTTCGCATACGCACGAAGCCACGCATATAATCTTACAAGCTGTACGCTATGTATTTAAATCGATAAATCATTCAAATTTATTATCGTCTCCCATTTTACTGCCTTCAGCTAACAAAAAAAGCTATTTATTGTTGGGCATTAACGTGATGCGATACATTTCCAAGTACGCAGAACGCTCATACTGAAAATAGCTTGGCATTTGACTAATATCAACGCTCTCTCTTGCGAGACATAACTGATGACATAGCTCTACAAAATAATCATAAGCTGGACAGGAAGTGGTGAGCGTCTTCGTCGTGAAATTCAGTCTGCGCTCTAACGACAAATAGAATTCACGCCGAGGCCGTTGCCGGAGAAGACTCTTAACATAGGTCATCAATGCTTCGGTAATCTCATCGCTGTAGATGATGTCCGACGCGAAGATCACATCACAGACTGGCATTTCGTTGTCGGTGACACCAGCTAACGTTGAAGACGAAGAATACGATGACTTCAAGCTAGTTAATAAGGGAAACCTCACGTCGATTAGACGGCACTCGTACTCGCCTTTGAGCAAGGTTGAGTTTCTTTGGAAATTTCGTTTCATTAACTCAACAATTTCTGCTAGGTAGTCACTGCAAATCGTTCGTTGAGCGAACATGGCCGACACAATACCACATAGTCCAACTCCCCCACCAAGCTCGAGCATAATGCAATTTTTCCACCTGCTGCCGTGATGAATTAGAAAATCAGCCATGAGGAGCGCTGCTGGCCATACCTGCAAGCACGGATTAGTAAGCACTTTGTAACCACGTGTAGAGACAAGCTTTTCCTCAAGCAACAAATCCGCGGAAAGATAGTCTGTTATAATTTTGAAAAGAAGAAACACTTTGAGCAAACTATTTTCAGAAGCAAATTAAAAGGAGGAAATAGATAGTTAGGTATTGTGCATTTTAATCTGAATATATTTACAAAATGCTTAATTCTACGTGACCTAAAGCTGCTATATTTATTGGATGTAAGGTTTCAACGCAGATAATAAAAATATCCAGTTCGATCGGCGATACTACACCTGTTATTGTAACGTTGTGGCTCTTCTTGCATGTTATAACATCGAAATACCTGAAGGCCGACTTTGACTAGATGGGTTGCCATGTGGTGTTCAATGAGAATCACTTCATTAGCCCGAGTTTTACGAGGTGGAGATTGATCTGCAGCAGTTGTCTCGTCGGCCTTTGAATATTTATCTATCTCGTTCATGTCCCCGGAAGGATTCTCTAGCTTTAAGAGCTTCATCGTTGTGCTTTCTGACTCCGTGGTACCGACAGCATAACCGATAGAAATTGTTTGAGCTGACATTTCAGTGTCCATCTCGTTGCTGTCCTTACTAAAAGATCGTGTCAATTGAGGCCGCACCAGTGGCGATGTTGCTACGCGGGGCACAGCGAACTCAAAACGAG
The DNA here is from genome assembly GCF_002532875.2 of Varroa jacobsoni. Taxonomy (NCBI): domain Eukaryota; kingdom Metazoa; phylum Arthropoda; class Arachnida; order Mesostigmata; family Varroidae; genus Varroa; species Varroa jacobsoni. The sequence goes on from NW_019214015.1 coordinate 204,358, forward strand.
AAATGATATTTGTCGCTGTTGAGCTGACGCCTGGAATCCCGACATGAACCTCCGAGAGGACCGTTTCGTGGTCCTCCATATGTTTCCTTTATGCCTGCTAGGCCAAAGGCCTCTCATAACTCTTGGAAGCGGTTTGTCCTACACCTAGTGTAAAGGAACAATAACGATGACAGTTAACATTAACAATAACCTGCATTAGCTCAGGCGTTTGCATATAGATTAGTGACGAATATAACGAACTCTCTTACAAGAGTGAGTAGTGCTAAGTCGATGAAAGGTCTGGACATCCCTAACGTGCTCCTTGACAGCCACCCACAGATCAGTTAGGGGTCCTTTCATAAGAGTAGGTAATGTGGATGTTTCGGTTTTAGGTCAGTCGGAGACGGTAGCTAGGCAAGCCTTCGTAAAGCTGATTTCATGTGGCGTTTAATCAGACAACGAAGAGAATAAACACACGAAGAAGAATGTAAGTATTTTAATCACTTAACCTAATTATATTTAACCTATAGCCATGTTTCTCAATAACATTTAATAGATAAAAAAAACAAATTTCGATATTTAGGAAGGTGCTTGCATGTTATATGCATATAGTAGTTTATTTCTAACGGCTAGAAGAGATTTCAACCGCGAGAAGAGTAACTCTCGTCAGGCAATAAAAACTTTTTTTTTTTTTTCTAAATTTAATTTAAGCTTTAAGAGAGAAATGCCACGTTAATATTCGTAGCTATTCAATTTTGGAATAATTTTCAGATGATATATTAGCTAAGCATTTTTTGCTATGATGGTTATCTATGACGTGCTTACTATTGGAAGACGCAACCATAGTTTATCTACGTACTTTCCTTGAAAATTTATCGCCGAAAAACACACATGACTTTTTTACAACATACTATCGTATGCTGAAAATGCTCAATACCCACAATCTATAACAAAATCGATCTCACTGCATCGAACTATCAGCTGTTTGGCTTATCCTCTTCCGCATCAGCTGGTGGACAATGACGGCTAGCACTAAACGGTCAGCGTCCGCCGCGCACCGGCCAGGACTAGCTAAGTTACGTGCTATACGGAAAAAAGAATTCGTTCATATGTGTTCCTACAGAGAAGAGGCAAAGCACCGGAGCTCAACCGTAACGTAATGAGTGAATTAATTAATAAAACAGTGGGTACTTAGATAGCCCGGCAGATATAGACGAATGTGACGCTGGAAAGATCTGTGATGACGATGTAGCCATGTAATAATTTAAACAAAAACGTTCGAAGCACATGTCGAGGACAGCACCATAAGGACAAACTACTAAAAAATAGCCACGTTAAAGAGACGTAAAAATAATTTTCACATGTTGTAAATGTTGCTTGAAAAACGCAAATCCACTGGCTCCAGTTAGATGACCAGTGAAGACATACAAGCAAATAGTTGATAAGTTCGAAAAAGATAGGTGATATCACAGCACATTGTTATCGTCTGTACGTTAAGTACAGATACACTAAGCTTATATGATGGTGAAGTCCAATAAAAGATATCTTCGCTCATCCAGTGAATTTCGTAAAGCATTCAATAATTATTAAATTTTATTTACGACTAGCTCAAACCGTTCGAATTTTATGCTCGCGAGAGTTTGCACTAAAAAATTTTGTATTCAGTTTGCCGCCTTATGAAGCTACAAAATTGTATGGAAGCGTAACGCAAAATAAATATTGAAATCTTTCAAATGGAACCTAAAATTATTTCGAAACGCAAATTTTTCGAATATATAGAGAAAGAAATAGAATATCCTTGTGCCAATTCTGTTCTGACTGCAAGTAAAGCCAGGTGACTGAGCCGACAATGAAGCCGTTGCAATAAATGTCACGGGATTTCTCAGAGGTCAGCTGGTAAAACCACCAATCCGCTGCTGATTATAGGAAGATCCTGTTTAACAACACCCCTTGAAACCCCTTTTCCCACTCCGCCATTTCAGCATCTTCATTCCCATTCGCCGTCCGGAATTTCAAACCTCTAATACGCAGCCTGACACCTGACCTTTCGTACTGACAATGACTGGGTCTAGACAAACCTAGTGGCCTATCACTCAGCACCGATCACAATTGCTGCCGCGACAACAGTTTCTCATTGCTTATATTTTAGTATTTCTATTAGACAGTAGCGGTCAGAGTAGAAAGCTCATCTTCCCTATCAAATGTTCATCGTAAACGAAGCATCTACCTATGGCCCAGATCTGAGACCCGGGGAAGGGGGATATAATCGACTGGTCGTAGAATTGCGACGAAGCCGCTCGCCGTTTAGTTTCGTGCGGCAGAGGACAGCGAACCGTACTGTTTGTGCAAGTCGTTCACCCCATCCTGCTCTCATCAAAGAAGAAACAACCAGGGCATCTCTCCGGACTCCCTAAACCGAGAGTGTTTTCTCCGACCGCTTAACGAAAGCTCCTTTCAGATTTTTGGGTTGGCCACCCAACTATGCTGTTGTCATTGAAAAATTCGGACCCACCTATTGGTAAGAGACTCAAATCGGTAGTGACTATCAGCCCGCTTGCGCAAAGATTAGGATGTAGTTGCATTTTTATGTACTACTAATCTGATGCCATTTGAGCGTCTGTCCATGGGTTGACCGCGGCAGGTGCAGAATGGCGCAGTTCAGAGGGACCGACAGAATCGGTAATCGAGTTGTTTTGTTGAGTGTGTAGGTAGATTGCCAGTAAACACATGTCATCTGAATTAAAATAACGCAGCTGTAAGGACAAACTCGTTTACTAGAATATGACTAGTTGAAATAAAGTCTAAGATCTACATGTAGTTTTAATAAAACATATTATGACATGGATGGAAAAAGCTAACATTTTCATTGCTTTATTTAAAAAAAAACCTATATTTGTATTTATACTGATAGATTTAAGACATTTTTATTCAAATGCGAAGTTTAATATAGCCCTACTAAATGCATGTTTTGCCTGTAGCATTTTGAAAGGGCATCTTCCTGCTTTGCAGCATTGTCATTTACCCAAAGTATATTGACTCACGTTTCAACAATACTACTAAACAGGATTTATTCCCGAATGATGCAGGCGTCAAGTCAGGCCATCTAGTTAAAAATTTTACCGTGTTTAAAGGCTTTTACAAATTTGAATAGCGCTCGTTTTACCTAAATTCTTAACCCATGAACAAAATTCATCTAAGTCAATCTGTCATCGTAAATTAGCGTAGATATTGTACGGGTAGTTGAGATTCGTTGAAAAGTAAGAACAACCTTCATTGAATTGAAAGCTGTAAACTTCTGCTACATCTTCGTATTCTTATCAGTCATTTTCCTTGAGTTATTTCAAATTTTAAAAATGATCTGTTAATGCTATTTAATAAGTTAAACGTTTATTGCGCTTACATGCGTTAGGCTATATAGGGCGCATTAAGAAAATTCGTACACATTTCAAACAGTTATAAAGATTAATTTTCCAACTTACAAGGTCAAACCTTTGTGACACGGAATGCTAGAGTTCAAATTGAAAAATAAGGATACTTTCTGGCGAAACTCAGTGCTCCAAATACACTTTGAGTTTAGTTTTCACAATGGTGACCTTCAGATTTGATAAAGTTCTGAGAAGCCACGACTGCTTTTATACTTCGGAAGAATGTGCCTAATAAAATTTCTGCGGACACCGCTTAAATCTCAGTCCTAATTTACTATTATTTTCTAATTTACGAATGTACCTCTTTTTTTTTTCTGCCCTATAGTGAAAATTGAGCGAC
>NW_019214015.1:208201-211136 GCF_002532875.2 Varroa jacobsoni
TCACATCGACGATTCCACCGCCACCTGCTGAGTAAACATAACACTCACAATCTTCGCCACCATTTTGGGCATTTGATTATTAATCTGCATTTGAAGACCCATTTTGATCAGAAAGCACACCAGTTCTTCAGAATTGGACTCTAGCCTTTTTTATTCGCTGAGCTAAACCTCGTAGGCTCGAAAATCACTTTTCTCATTTTTTAATTCACCCTATATAATTAAGTTTTATAGTTGTCGGTTAAAAGCGGAATCCATATGAAATAGTCTTTCCGCGTATGCCAGCGGAACATCCCAGGAAGGAATCTGACACAGCGTGGAGAACCTCTGGCTAATACCTCTAAGCATTTGTTTCAGCCCATGTTCTAGATTTTACATGTGAAGTCAGCTGACTAAACCAAGCTTGTCGATAGGTAGATTGCATGTAAATGTAGCTTTACTGTTTTAACCAGTTAATATCAGTTTGCATGGACACACAACTGGCATCTCGTCAATTATGGCTGGAGAGATCCCAGCCTGGATATCGTTTGCTTTTATCGCAAATGATGCTGTTTACGTTTCCCCATCGTCAATATTATAATATTATTTAGGCCTTAGATTCAATTGCTGCATCGGTTAGCTAAATATTTAGTGTCAATACGGTATTGATACTTCTATAGAAAAACTTATGGAGTAAAGCGAACTCATTTGTTACTTCTTCGTCTGCCTCCAAGTTTATACTTCTCATAGCCTTCTCACAAAGAATTAATATTATTCGACTGCCGTAATAGAGATACAATTTTGTCTAATGTATTTTATACACAATTGGATCTTGTTTGGGCTATACACCTTCTGATACAATCAGTACCTTTATCTTCTGGTTTCGTTCATAACAAAAATGGTGGATTCAACTAAACTACCTTTACGGTAGACTTAAAGAACCCACCTATATATTTGCACGCTTACAAAACATCAGATTGTTATAGTAAAAGGAAAAATTAGAGTTATTTTTTTAAGTTTGTTATTCACCTACTTTAACTGCAAAAGTTGACCCTCGAAATTAAAGCAAATTAAAATGATTAATTGGTTTGTGATTCGTGTTACTCATAATACTACCTTATTTCATGCTTACCAAGGTAGATTGTCAAATTTCCCACAAAAATGAATCTGACGACGCTTTAAATTGTTTTGTCAATTCTACTGCTTAAATTTTGCTAGTCCATTTCCAAAAAAAAATGATGAAAAAAATTCAATAAAGAAACTAGTAGACATCTCTTAAGTTGTTTTTTTCTTATTGTTCTCTGCCTCGTCAAATAGAACTTACAATTTATACAAATTGCTTGATATCAGTACAATCAATGTCAATCAAAATACATAATAGATATAGCGATAGGCCTTAATTACGTAAACCAGTAGGTAATTCATTACCAAACAGGAAAGGATACCAATCTTAGCGGTACTGTTTCGAGCTAGTGAAAATAACACAAAACCTTATACTCGGTTTAGTGAACTCATTTGGACAAGGTGGTTTTAGAGTGTTGAAAGTGTACTTTTTCATGGGAAAAATGGACAATTTTCCCAAATTTTCCGCGCGGATAACCCTCAGGGTCTTTTTGCTATAGTGTGGCTACAAGTATTGGTCTATGCGTATATCTGACCGTCCCTGAATTCGGTAGAAAACCGATCTAGTAGTTAACGCTTGACTAATAAGTATAACACAGAAATTTGTAAAATTCACAAAAACAACAATTAATACACTTAACATGCATTTAGATGTGCTATGGTGTAATCCGTTTACAGCCGGCTACAGCTCAGAAAATCAATTCCCTGCAGAATAAGAGCCAAAGTGTTCGTGACTTTATCGAGTCAAATAAGGAACTCATTGGCAATGTGCACCGTAACGTCAACAAGACAATACGCCAAAACAACGTTATTGTTAGCGACGTTATTAAACATTGAATCAAAGAAGTCGGCTTGAGCCAACTGAACAAAGACATGAGACTGAGCAAGACGTATTACCGAATCAAAACAGTCAAACCGATTGTTAACGAAACGATCAAAGAAAGTCTAGATCACGTAAATGAAGTTATTAAGGAGTAGTTTCGTAATATTTTGATCAATAGTTGCCGCGAAACTGTAATGCAGCTGAAGGCGACCTTTGATAACAGCTTAATTAATAATGCTCATAAGACCTCCAACCCGGAAGGCCACTTGAATCGTGTCCTTAATGATGCACTCCGTAAGCTTTGTGATAAGCTTTATGGAACAATCAAGGAGTTGTGGGAAAATCACTCAATGATGCGGCAGGGCTTGTAGATAAGGAAATACCTAACTTAAAAAACACTTAAATGGAACTTTTAGCAATTCGGTTTATGAGATATGTCCTAGGCTCCAGAAAATAGTCAAGAAACTAGACGGCATCTTTTACAGGGAAGCAGCTTATAAACGAAAAAGTGGAAAGCCAAAGGGATAGAAAAAATCGCTGAGATTTTGAAGATCACATATATCGAACTGTCGATAACTCATCTCATGAAGTACGTGGTACACGTGCACGAACTAGGAATCACATCAAATCGGATACTCAATACCTCGGCGAGCGATATGGCGGAGATTGTCGATAGGAAAATATTTAGTCTGGAAGATATTGCAACTGCGAGCATCTACAATGCTATAATCGAAACAAATTGAGGATTGAAGGAACCCTATTTATTTTCTACACTGACCCCGTAATGGTTAAAGGAATAGGAGCTGAAAAGTTACAATTCGAAAATAAACTTACCTGGGGGAAAGGGGGTACCAATGACCATGTATGTAGCATAGCATGCACTCAACGGTATTTCGAATTTTCTATAGAACATAATCACACATCACAGATGAACGCATTGATGGTTTGGCTATTAAAAAGAGTCATCGTAGTACTTCGCCGACACGGGGCTGTGTTGGACTCCACTAGGTACCC
>NW_019214016.1:0-15095 GCF_002532875.2 Varroa jacobsoni
CAAATGCATATTACTAATAACTGCGTACTATAAATAAAAGTTTTAAAACAATGGATACACTACCTTATAGATATACTCGCCGCAAGTTGTGCACTTCATGTTGCACGGAGCCATAAGTCGAACGACATACTGCCGGTCTCTAGCTAACTTTAATCGAGGAAGTTTTGATGGATCGAAATCCGGAGGATAGTATTTATTAAGGACTTTGCGTTCAGACATTTTGAGTTTCTGTGAAAATAGCAAGTAAAATGAATACATATGGTCTTATATAACAAGATTACATACAGGTATATAAGAAAGTACCTATATTAATTTTTGCTAATCATCAGAACGGCTCCTGTTAGTAACGATTTTTTTAGCATGCTAAACATGCCCCAAGGCATATATGTATCGTATATTATGATATAGAAAGGTGTTCTAAATGTTGACTTAAGAAAACCTATTACGATACCTTCTGTCAAATCCACTAAAGGGACAGTTAAAAGGTAATAATGCGCTCTAACAGATAAATGCACAATTCAAATTGCAGTAATTCGCCGTCAACAATTTAGTTTACCGTAGAATCATTAATCCGCGAAATCAAATTTTTCACTAAGAGTTGCCTATTGCAAAGGCATCGAACAGCTTCAATCCTTTCAGAAAAAGTTTCAGAAACAATTGTTGGTTGACAATTGGCTCGAAAAAAAAACGCTGCCAAAATACATCCTCACCAGTTTTTACACACATGTAAAATATGCTTGTTTATTCTCAAGTTGATAAAATGATGCAAAAAAATATTTGTTGACTGATACTGTTATTGTAGAATATGATTTTTTAAGATGATTATGTACCGCTTCTGTTCAATGCAGAATTGTTGCAGGGAAGTTCAAACATTTTAAATTTGTTAGGTTTTAAATTGTTAGAATCTTTATTTATTCATTTATTCAGTTAATAAGTGCGATTACGATCTGACTCAATAAGCGCAAGGGAATAATTATGATCAGAATTCGATTTAACCTCAAATTTATGGTTGCTGCAGTTCATAAGTAGATGAAAATAGTAGTAGAAAAAAATACTATGAATCATTGATTTGCTCACCTTAGGTTAATTCAGGTAAAGAGCATTTTAAAGAACTCGAATAAATGACAGCGTTTAATCGAATAGTCTGCAAACGTTAACTACTAAGATTCAGTCTTTACTCTATGGAGAGAGCGATTTGAGATTAAGAATCAGCTAAGCTTCATTTCGATAATACAGGGCGCAGCCATATTGGATTGAATGAATGGAATCCTAGCGCGTGCTGGCCATACTAAACATTGCTGATAAGCTTCTAAAGAAAACAATTTACGATTTTTACGAAGAAAACGACTGCTGGGTTACATTAGTATTTTATAGCCTTAAAAGAGGTATATTGTCATTAGAATTCCTGAAGTCTAACTGTAGTAAGTTTACCACACATTTCTAATTCATATTTCAGCTCGTAGATTGCTCCAAATCAGATCATCACAATCATCGTCCACATCCAAAAACATCGAGAAGGATCGGCTTCAACGTGCGAGTGAGCGGCAGGGCTTCTTTTGGTATTACAGTCGTAAACACAGCCAAGCAGTAGTCAGCTAGTATTTACAGCTAGCAGCAAAAAATCCACTTCGTGCGTGCCGCGCCTGAGGCTGTATCGAAACGGAGTTTGTTTGTCTGTCGTAAATAAAACTGGTTCGCCGTGAGCTCGTACTTGCATTTATGTAATTATTTTGTAGATTTCCTTCGCAAAGAGGAAGTCTTAGCTAAAAACACAAGACAAATTAGAGAGTGGTAGAAACGTTGGAAACGTGCAAAAGCTCTACTACAACTTCTCAGGACAAAATGAAGGCAATGCAAAGGCCAATTATCTTGTTGCAAGAAGGCACTGAATCGCAGCAAGGCAAAACGCATATGATGTCAAACATTAATGCGTGCCAAACTATTGGCGATGCAATCCGTACAACTCTCGGCCCTCGTGGTATGGATAAACTGATGGTCGACGGTAAAGGTTAGTCTTAATCGAAGTTATTATGAGAACAAAGCATGTCCATTTAATACATATGACCGAGATGCTGAAAAAAGTTAAGGCTGCCCAGCAAAAATAATGAGACGACAATATTCAGTTGAGTTAATTCTAATATTAAACCTCAGATTGTCGACTATTAACGCGGTGACGCTGTCTTTAAGCCGCCAAAGCTGACAGCAGAGCGCACGCGGTTCCCGACTAAAATGGCGAGCACGCGAAGTTACGCCTACTACTTCGCTATGCTTCTTATATGGACGAAATAAAAGTGACACAAAGGAATACCGCAAAGTATAATGCACTTAAAATGAGTATGTGTAAATAACGTGCCGTGGCATAAATAGTTATGTCTGCAGAAAATCATTCAAATGAGAAAACCAAAATGTAAGATGAAAATATGGGCTTGTGGATAATATGGGGAAGCTTTAATAGGGTCTTCAAAAGTAAATTTTAGTTGAATTCCAATACTATATTTATATTTCAGTATATGTACGGCAAGCACGAAATAGAAATACCTTATTTCATGGAAATTATACGGTAGATTTTTAGTTGAAAGATGTAATAATGTAAAAAAAAACAGGAGGAAATATTCATGAAACTAATGCTTTCGAAAGTATGAAATAATTTATTAAAAAAATGCACAAAGAAATCAACATGTAACGTGAGAACAAACATTCTAGGCAAGACTGTCATCTCAAACGACGGTGCTACTATCATGAAACAGCTAGATGTTGTTCACCCCGCGGCCAGAACTCTCGTTGACATCGCTAAGAGCCAGGACTCTGAGGTGAGTGAGCGCTTGGAAACATAGTAGTATGTTGTGTGTCCAATATAAATTCTATTAAAAAGCGTTTTAATACTTCCTTTTATACAGATAACTCAAGTAGTATATGCGATAATTACCGAATATTGAAACTCTCTTCTCTTCCACCTTCAGCATACTCCCGAAAACGGTGATTGCATTCAATTGTAGAAAGCCACTTTTAGCTGGGCGCAGTTCATGTATAAATGTACTTGATGAGTACCGTTTTAGTCGACTAATACACCGCCATTCATTTAGGTGGGAGATGGCACAACATCAGTCGTTCTCCTAGCGAGCGAATTTCTGAAGCAAGCAAAACCGTACATCGAAGAAGGATTGCATCCGCAGGTCATCGCCAAAGCGTACCGCAAAGCTTCAAAAATGGCCATTAATAAAATTAATGAGATTGCAGTGAAGGTATGTTGCTTTTGTCCAAGATGATTCCAGGCTGTGACATTTTGTGCGTGTAAATTTCACGGACGCTATGTTTTACAGGCAGAGTGGGATGTGCATTTACGTAAAATGGTCGGCACGTCATGGACAACCGTCCCATTGACCTAGAAGTCACATTAATGGTGATCTTCCTTTAAGCCTCAAAGTGCATGTTATATAGGGCTAAAAGTGCCTGTTTTGTTTGTATCTGAAGACGTTCAAGAAAGCATACAGTGGCCGATCTTATTTCACCGTTCGCAGTTTACTTCAGATAGTCCCTTCTACTCGCATATCTTTGGCTCTACTCGACAAAACCGATATATTACGTATATGACGTATGAAAATATCACTGTAATCAATTTTCATTGCAAACTTGCGGTGCAGATGGACGCGAAGAGGTCTAAGTCAACAAGGATTTTTATGGGGAGGGTAATTTTCTATTAGAAGCACTCGCAGATCAACATTGTGTAGATATAAGACAAGTGTCCCGTTTTTTGCCTGTAGTCGATGTAATATACTGTTACTAGTAGTAAAAGGTTACATTTCTATTGTGTAATAAGTAGAGCATCGCCGCCTGTATAGAGGTCACATGTAGATAGATTTATTACTCTTACTAGCCATAATCAATCCATTATCAAGTTAACTGTGGATAAGCCTATTCAGGAAACATTATTATGGCCAAATCATCTCTTATTAAGCTCTCCGTCAACACAAATATTGGTAAAACCATCTCCTTCCCGCTCACATTTCATAGATGATGAAAGAACATACGGTGCCGGTAAGAATTTGAACGTTTCAGAACCTACTAATCAAAGCCAGATTATGATATCTCACGGACCAGCTCGAAATCGACTTCAACATTTTTTTTTATTTCTTGTGTATAGGCTTGGCGAGAAAGTGCTAATGACACATCCGGAAGAATTCAGGATTAAATCGAAAAAAATCCCTATGGCTTGAATGTAAATATGAACAAGATTTCGTTTGTGGGCTGGTATCTCGACAGCGGTTGAAAATTATTAAAAAAACAAATTTACCAAATAGTCCGTTGTATTGCGAAACTGCAGATATGGCTAATCTTAGAGGACTCCTCTAAAATCTGTGCACTAAATAACGCTTATGCTGGTCAATACTGTGTTTCTCAAGCATAGGTGGATAAGGGTGCTGAAATGAGAGCACTACTGGAGAAATGTGCTATGACTTCGTTAAGTTCAAAGCTGGTCGCATCAAAAAAGCAATTTTTCGCCAAGATGGTTGTGGATGCTGTTCTTCAATTAGACGAATTGCTACCCCTCAATATGATCGGTAAAGCTGCTTCTAAATTACACTTTGTGATAAGACATAAGAATTGTAGACGTATAGCATGGTCTCTTAGCTACGTTCCGAGTACTTTTCGTAATAACGTTATTAAGGGTAGATGCTAGGTTATCTTTTATGGTGTCCTTAAGTAAGTATCGTAACGCAAAAATTACGGATACTCGAAATGAAAAAAACCCCGAAGCAAATCGTGTAGGAGACGCGGTACGCAATGTTTGATGCTTCATTGATGATCAGTGCCTTTATCCCGGAACAAAACTCATAGAAGCTAACTTTTTAATTATTAAACATAACTACAGGTATTAAGAAGGTCTCAGGTGGTGCCCTAGAGGATTCTGTGTTGGTGTCCGGAGTTGCCTTTAAGAAAACGTTTTCATACGCTGGTTTTGAGATGCAACCGAAGCAGTATAGCTCACCTAAAATTGCTCTTCTGAATATCGAGCTCGAGCTGAAGGCCGAAAGGGATAATGCAGAAATTCGTGTTGACAATGTAGAGGAATACCAGAAAATTGTGGACGCTGAGTGGAGCATCCTCTATGATAAACTCGCTAAAATCCACGCTTCTGGAGCAAAGGTGAGCGTAAACAAAATGACCGAAAAACGTAGCGTGAACAAAGAAACTGAGAATTGACTTAACAGTGCGTTGCAAAAATAGTTAAAACCTTCTGTCATTCACCCATTCCTAAGGGGTTTTGTAAGCCTTTATTGACTGCCGTTAATCGACTGTTGAATGCAGCTGTACCGCCTTAGCCATTGAAGAAATGTAAAGGTACACAACAGTTACCTGGAGAAGTTGCAGTCACATGAAACAAAAATGTCTTGCTATTTTAACGGTCAAAACCTGTCTATGTTGTTTGGCGTTGGCTACAACTTGTCAGATCGTTAATACAGCATGTGCACGATATGGAGAAGAGCTGTAAGAGCTTTCTATTATCTCTATGTAACATTTACAGGTGGTGCTAAGTAAGCTTCCTATTGGAGATGTAGCCACACAATACTTTGCTGATCGCGATATGTTCTGTGCCGGTCGAGTAGTCGAGGAGGACCTTCGTCGTACGATGAAGGCCTGTGGCGGGTGTGTGCTCACCACCGTTCAGGATTTGAAGTACTCTAATCTTGGTTCATGTGAACGCTTCGAGGAAGTGCAAATAGGAGGAGAACGCTACAATATCTTTAAGGGTTGTCCCAATTCAAAGACGGTTACAATGATCTTGCGTGGTGGTGCCGAACAATTCATCGATGAGACGGAACGTTCATTGCACGATGCAATTATGATTGTGCGACGTGCGGTCAAGAACGACGCTGTCGTAGCTGGAGGTGGTGCTATCGAAATGGAGTTGAGCAAATATCTCCGGGATTATTCCCGCACAGTGGCCGGGAAAGAACAGCTACTCATCGCTGCTTTTGCGAAGGCGCTCGAGGTGATTCCACGGCAGTTGTGCGACAATGCTGGATTCGATGCCACCAACATTCTCAATAGGGTTAGCAGAGTTTTCTTTTATCTAGACTCTTCTTTCTTTGTTTACCCTTCGTTACGATCCCATCAAGTTCTAAACCGTTTTGGACACGGATTTCCGTTCTGCGTTATGCTTTTTCGTTTAGCTCGCACTAATAAAGTACTGACTAGTAAATTTTGCGTCTTAAATCTAACTTTGTCTTTCCTTTATTATGCAGTTACGTGAGCGCCATGCTAAAGGCGAAAAATGGACGGGCGTCGACATGAATTTGGAGGATATTGCTGATAATCTATCTGCGTGCGTATGGGAGCCAGCTGTAGTTAAAATGAATGCAATTACAGCTGCGACGGAAGCCGCGTGCCTAGTTCTTTCCGTTGACGAAACCATAAAGGCACCGCAGAGCAATACTGATCCAAGTGCCGGAAGACCCTTTTAGAATTACTATTGAAAACTAAACAAACGTATTAGTGGCAAGGAAAATACATACAAAAAGAGCTATTAATGATCGGGTTTAGAAAGAACTATCTGGAAAGATGGAGTAAATCACTCGGACTGTTCAGTGCTTCTACCGAATTGAAGATGAGGCCTTGTTCTATTTTCGTATATTTTTTTTTACAGGTTGCTACCATACAAAACACGAAAGTGATAACAAAATAAATTAGCCTTATCCGTGTGCTCAGCTACTCCATTTATACGTTATTGAAATGTGTTCTTATTCTAATTATTGTTTATTCCGCGTATTCGTAACCAGTGATGATATATCGTATTGGGTGCGGGTGCGTTCGTGTTGATTGAAACCATGTGCAATAATTGTGGTTATTTGATAAAAGCAGACAGTAAACCAACAAATTATTAGTATTCTTTCCATCGGTAGGAATTTCATCAGTCGGAACGAAATTGTTCCCAATTGGTTAACCTAAAAGTGCTAAATAGACGTTAAGGGTCATCATAATTTTGACCTCAGTTTCCGAGTACCCCTCATTAGCGCTAAAAAATTCTTAATTTTATTAACCCTGGCAGGTTGAAATCTAGTTATGGCCACCAGTACGGCGAGTCTAGTGTAAGGCGAAACTCTTTAGCATGAGATTTAATAATTTTTAATTACCTAATTGAGATCCTCTCCTTATTTTCAAAAATGGTTTACTTCCAATGAGTTATTTTATGCTTTTCGTAATGGGTTCTTGAAAAATTCACTTTGTATACTTTAGGTTGCTCATATAATTTCTTTATTCAAAACCTGTTCATTGAAGCGCATGTTTACAATTGATCATTGTAAATGAAATGTTTACGATGGCTTTGTCAATTTATTTTGATTATTAAGTACTTTTTTAGATATATGTCTGGTAGTCAAACATATCAACATCTCGTTTTTGACTTTCTAATAGTTTGGTGCATATGGAAGAGCGCATTAGGTCAATCCGTTCGTAACAATGTTGAGGGAACACACGTAGGTGTAAAGTATGAATTCTAGATATAAATAAAAGTTTTCCAGTAACTTTCGGTGCTCTCAACTTTTGGCAAAAGGCAAATATTTCACTCAAAATAATTTCGTTGACTTCCCGTGCTCACCTTTCATCGCTGGGGGACAAGCAGATTCTCCGGTGAAAGAAAATGTATAAAGACGATCCTTTTATCTCCTCTATATAAATGCGTTGGGTGGTGGATAAAAGGTAGCATGAATTCATTATTTGACAGTGTTTGAGAAGCTTATGGTGGAGCACGGCATTGAGATCACATCAAACGCCTTAAGAAAGCCAGCGCAGACGTTTGCCGAAGATGTAGCCAACTTTTCTTGCGTTATAAATTGTTGTAAGAGATCTCTCTTTTATTCCCTGCATATATGCATATAAAGGATCCCAGAAAAAACTGTGTGAAGTTTCGAACTAAATATGTAAACGAGATGTGCAATCTGAAATAGTAGAATTTATTGATAGACATCCATGTTACGTTCGTAAAAAATTACATTTCTCGTATGCATTCTGCGTAATCAATCAATGTAGTACGTCTGGCTGCGGATTTCTCTTTTCCATGTTCCAACGAGAGAACTAACACTCATATTAGTTACTATTAAATCTTTATGTAGCGTCAAGTTGTAGCTTGTTTACGCAATCCACTCTAGACGGCGCCCCGGCTATTTAGGGAAACAGATACCCCTAGCAATATTGCTCTTGAACACTGTTTCAGACGACTCCCAGTACGACAAACACTGTGTGTACGTCCTTAAATTCGAACCTGAGTCCCTATATACCAAAGAACATATTCATAATGCAAGTAAAAATAGGTGCGAAATACAGTTAAATAATAAGTTGTCCTTTTTAACTGTATTAGCATTCAGAATATATTCTTTAAAATACATAAACAATTTCTAAATAAGTTGTCCACTGATGTACGATAAAATTTTTTGCTTAAAACTGATTATTCAAAATTAGTGAAGACGCTGGCTCTGTATGTGGCTATTTTAATGGTCTATGGAAAAAACGTTTGCTACACATTCGAGCAGTGAAAGCAAACTGAAAGAGATTCATTTTAAAAAAAGTTTTCGCCACATATATTTATGAATTTCTTTCCTAAAGTGGTATTTCTTTAAGGAATAGGGCGGAAGCTACTACAGTTAGCTTTTCACCGTCATCAAGTTTACTGTGAATTGTTTTTACCAAAGGTTTTGGTATTCTTATCTTGTTAGTGATATGATTATCAATTGTCCCAAACAGCAAGACGCCCATAAAATACGTATATGGGAGAATGTAAAAATGTTCAATCAGTAGATCCGATAGCGCTTTTGGAAAAATCAAGTATCAAAACTTCCTTTCAATAACTTTTCACGATGTACTGGTGATATTGACTTAAATATGTACTGAAATTAATTAGTCTATGCCCATCCTTCTAATACGCACTAGCTACAGTGGGTTGAATTATAATGACCTGCTGCCGGGAACTGCGACAATGGAGGTGGAAGTAAAGACATTGTTCCAAAATCAGTTCCACTTCTCGTCTCTCTCAGTCACACTTCGCTTTCTGTGTTGAAGCTTCGAAAATAACCAAGATGATAAGTTTTTAATTAGTCACCTGTCTTTTAGTACATGTTGTAACATATTTATGAAATATTTTATGTTTACAGATTGTTATGCTTACAGTAGCCAAGTGAAATAAGAACTACATATATTCAGAGAACAAATTACCAAATCATCGGCATTCTGTTTAGTTTAAAAGATTGTTCTGTTTAGGGTACTAAAAAATGAAGTTTATATCAACAACAAAGAGTTCATAGCTACGAACGTGCTCATATGTCTGCTAGTACCGTTCAATTTATACTTTATTCAACAAGACTTTTAAAAGTAAAGAAATATCTATATATTAAAAAGTGTAATGTAAATTTAAAACGCAAGAGGTATTTCCGTATAAATTTACAGGTTTTATTTTAAATAAATCCCTTAATAACAAAATAGCAAAACTGTACACTTCTTTCAGCTATAACCAAGCTCTTCTTTCGACCAGGGTTGAACCACTAAGCATCGTTATCTGTCACACAGAGTAAGACAGAAGCTAATCATCTCTGAGCACCAACATTGACTAGATGACCCCTAACGATTTACACAAAAAATAACCATAAATATCCATTCTGTTTGAAACTTGTCCTGTAGTTTCCTTAGAAAATTTTATATCGAATGTCTAATCAATAAACCATTTTCATTTCTCCTTAGGCGACACAGAGAGCCAATGATTAGCGTTTCGCTTATTTCTCTACACAACTTTGCGCTCCATACTTCTATCCATTCCCTGGTCGTCCGGTCTGTGCTTTTATCTGGCCATCCCAATACCGAATGGCAACACGGCATCTACCTCTTTTTCCGAATGGAGCACAGATTTCGATGGCTTGGTTGCTATATAGCGAGCTCGTAGGCCAGCTATTGTATGAGCACATATACTCTTCCTTTTGTATGTACAAACGACACTGAAACCACTTGGTAGTCTTCGCGATAGATTGAATTTGTGTTCGATTTGAGTGCTCAATTATTTACCGTAATCAGATTGAATATTAATTATTCACGATTTTCGTAATTCCGGAATTACGTTAGTCAATAAATGATGAAAATTAACAAGATTGTCAATGGGCATTATAGTGATGGACACAAGAAGTAGAAAGGCCTCTATACGAAGTAATGGCGTTGGTTGCTTACCATAGAGGTTCTAAGTTAATGATATTGCCGACGTTGACGTTAATAGATGAAAGTCGAATCGATAGCTATCTGCCGTATTGTACAAAAAAAAATATTGCTTATATATAAACGCGAATAATCATAGTTCATGTAGACGCTTCGCATACTCATGTGAAAATTATGACTGCCGTAGTTAGTTGGTCTCTTCCTAAGGTACCAATGAGATCATTGCCGTTATCACAGTGCCGTGGTCCCCAGCTGTTTGCCATAGGACTCAGTAAATGTGACGACCGCGCCTGCAGACTATCTCGTGAAAACCAACCAGCGGTCACTGCAGAGCATTTTTGAAATCGGTCGAATACCATTGCTGGTCACGCTGATTTAGAGCCCCATTTTTAACCTAATATTAAGCTTTATCTAATGTCCGGCCCGTTGACACCGGGATGCAAAAAGCTACAGCTTCCACCGAAGCGACAATGTCCTTGTTTGAAGAACTTGCACAGCGTGCGCGGAGGGCCCCGAATTTGGGATCTTCCGGCACCCCGAGCATTTCGTTGTCTGCGTTCATTATTGCCTCCACTTCCGGTGCCAGCTCCCCCGTGGCCCTGATGCGGACCAGGGCCCCCGGGTGGGCCCTGGTGATGGAGCATATCCGGGCCTGGCACAGGGCCTGGACCTGACTGCATTGGACCCCAGTGGCCACCAGATTCCTGATCAGGAATGATAGGTACCATTGGTAGTGGTCCGTGGGGACCTCCGTTAGGTGGTGGCATAAAAGGTGGTCCAAGGTGTCCTGGCATGGGCATATCGGGATGTCCACCCATTGGAGGTCCACCCATAGGTGGCGCTGGTCCCATTGGGAAGTGCTCCGGCGGTCCCTGGGGTATTATTGGTATTTCAGGTGGCATCTTCGGCATCGACAAAGGTGGTGCTTCTCCAGTTGGATTTCCTATGTTAGCAAAGAGATTTGTAAGCGCTGCAGGCAGCTCTCCCGGTACAGGATTGGAATTCTGTTGTTGCTGCTGCTGCTGCTGCTGCTGCTGTTGCTGTTGCTCTGGCCACGCATTTTCTTCCGGTGGAACAGCTTCAATGTCCTCCAGAGGAATGACTTTCACATCAACAGAATCATTTGGCCTTCGGTTTTCGGGTTCCGGCTCGACGGCAGAGTCGGGTACCATATGTCGACTGAAATAAATGACCTCGAGAACGCTTGCCTGACGTGCGGCTTCTATGTGGCGCATTTTTGACCCGCGTCCTATGTCTTCTGGCCGAAGTGAAGGAGCCCTCTCCGGTGGAATATCGATCAATGGGGGCATCCTCCACGCCTGCTGCTCTTCCATGCGGTCGTTAGGTGCACGAAGTCGCTCCCTTTCCATACGCATCTCAATCATCTTAATATCCATTCCCATCTGACCCATCTGTCCTTGCTGCATAGCCATATGATTAGCATTATTGACGTTTATTCTCTCATTAGGGTCGTTCTCAAAATAGTAGAAGGTCTTTAGGTCGCTTTCCTCTTTCCATCGGACACTTTTCTTGACCTTATTCTTGTTAGTCACAATGGTTAAAATAGACTTTACTCCTGAGGTATTGCTGGAAGGTTCTGGGAGAGTTTGCAGGATAACTGGTATTCCTTCTTCCTCAGTTTCAGCAGATTCGTCAACTTTTACCTCATTTGCAGCACTTTCTGTAGGTGCCGAACTGCTCGTCTCTTGTGAACTCGAGGATGTTGACTCCTGAGAAGCCTCATCTGTAATATATACGAAAAGAAATTACACTTAGAAATTTGCTACACGCAAAATGGTACGCCTAACATCATAGATAGATTGACATATTATAAAATATGATAATTTATGTATTCCTTCGAAGGTTCTAGTCAGTTCGTTACCTTCCGTACGCTCGACCTTCACATCCTGAGTAGTCAGTTTGTCTTTTCCGTTCGTCTCATCGTCATCATTGTCCTGCTTGGTCATTGTCTTCCGCGGTCTATTTCTGAGGCTTCTTCTAAGAGGTGTCTTCTCATCGTCAGTCCTTTCCTCCAGTGTATCTTTGTAGAAGGATAATTTTGGCGGTGCACTAATGGAGGTCGCTGCACTTTCCTCTTTGACACCTTCCATCGGGTCGGCTTCACCACTCCCTTTTACTTCAGTGTCAGGCTCAGCTTTCAATACCTCCACAGGCTGAATATCCTTGTTGAATTCACAATCCCCTGCTGGACCTTCTTCACCACTCTCGTCCTTGCTGTTCTCGCGTCTGACGCCATCCATTGCCTTTTTATCGCTGCCAATCTTTTTCTTCTTTTTAATTTGGCCCGGCTTTTCGGCGTGGTTGGATGCATTTAGGGCGTTCATAAAGCCTTCGTTTTCCATAATCAGATGTGAGGCCTTAGGAGCAATCAGTTTGATGTTGCCAACCATTTGCTCGGTTTGATTCATGTGAGCGCTCATGAGCGAGGCGCGAACCCCGCTTGGACCAGAGAGGTTACGCATTCGGGATACTGCAGGGACTGACGGCTTGCTAATAATAGACGAAGGACCTCCTGTTAAAGGTTTTGTTACCTTCTTTTTTAAAGACGGAGCGTTATCGTCCTCGAGAAATGATGTTAACCGTAGCTTGGACCCAAACTCCTTGACGGTCTTTGGTCGTTCCGTCTTTGGCTTTCGGACTTCCGGCGGAGTTGGTGGTCGAGGTGGGACCACGTCACTTAGATCTTCCATTTCGACGGAAGGTTTCTCTGCAAGCCGCAAATAAGGCATGCATTTATTAGACAAAATTTGTATCACAGAAAATACTTGATTGTTTGCATCATCTCCATGCCGGAATAGAATCATCCTTATCGCGTCTTATATTCAGCATATGTTGTATATCTGCATGCATGAAAGTATTCAAATATACGTACGGTTGAGGGATGGATCTGAGTTTTCCGTTGTAGCCTTGAGTTTCTTGTGATCCTTATCTTCTCTATCGTCTGCTTCCTTACGTTTTTCACCCTAAATTAGACGTAAAATTATATTAGCAAATGTAGTCAATATACTTTCACAGTGACGTCTACAATCAAACGTTTTGAAAATATTTTCTTTATTTTCCCATATATTATGTGGCATGTATACTTTATGGCTGACTTCACAGTTACTCTTAACCCCAAAAAACCATCGATCTCAACTAGCAAAAGCTACTAAGGTAGCAAGAAAATAGCTCGACCAATATATCAACTATCATATTCATCTAATCAAGAGAACGTTAAAAACAATCAGTAAACTTAAAAGAAATTACAAAAAGTAGCTTACCTTCCCGTCCTTGTCCCGTCGATTGCTGCTTCTGTCCTTGTCTTTGCTACTGTCCTTTTCTCCCCTAGACCTATCACGTTCTTTATAACTACGATCTTTGCGGTCGCGGTCCCGGTCCTTGTCTTTATCCGATCTGGATGAAGATTTATGAGAAGATGACGACGACGACTTATGACGGTCCTTATCATCCTGCAATTTAATCCAGCTTTTAGTTTCTGTACTTATTGATTCCCTAATATAGCCCTCAGGTAATAAAGTAGTTACGGCTATAATTTAATGTTAAACTAGTACAACTTCACTAAATCAATGAATAATTGATAAACAGATACAAACCTTCTTTTTATCATCATCGTGCCGACGGCTTTTTTCCTTATCACCTCGATCTTTTTCACGGTCTTTACGTTCTTTCCGCTTTTCGCGGTCTTTATCTTTCAACTCTTTTTCGCGCTCCTTATTATCTTTCGCTTCTTTTTCTTCGGGACTCGACTTGATGAGCTTCATCCATTTGCCCACGAGGGCTTCTGCCTGCTGAGCCAACAGCGGATCTTCATGTTTACCCAAGCCCTGAGAATTTGCACAAACCAACTTAACTTTCAACTCTACGTCTATAGAAAATAACCTCACATGACTATAGTATATCTAACACAAAACAGAGGAATTGTCGGCTGAATCCTCAAATCTGTTGGTATAATTTCTATGTCTATTTTATAAAAGTTCGTACAATAGTATTTTCTCAAAATTACCCATATATTTAGCAATACGCGTATCATTTTACCTTTACAATTTTGGCAATATTATTTGCTTTTAGCCTTTCGACAGTCATAGGAAGTTTGTCGAGGAGCGCAACAAGTTCCTTGAGAAAACTGGGGTTATCTTTGGCCTCTCCGATCCAGAGCAATAGAGTGTCCCAACCATCACGCTCCAAATATCTGTAAATTAAGAAACATGTATTTTATACAGCGGTCTTGCAAAATTTATAAGTACTGCTCATCAAAATATTAAAAACCTATAGCCTTTGTCCATTCACGGAAATTTGTAACTACTCTTGATAAAAGTATGCTTACATTTCAAGAATCTCTGGAGCGGTTGCCCTTAGCACGCAACAATAGATACAGCGGCTTACCAATTTGCGTGAGAAACGTTTCATTAAACTGAAAAGAAACGACACAAACAATTAGTTTTTGTTGAAGAGTCGCTTAAATTTATGACCTAATAAATTTAGTCTATCTAGAAAAATAATTTAAGTTAACAGAACTCTACAATTTTAATGAGGTGACTTATCAAATTGTTAGCTCATAAATTACCAATTATAAATCATCAAGATAAATTATTAGTATTCAAACTAACTAAAGATAAAATAAATACGTATTAAATTCCACCTATATGTCTACTAGGCATATATTATACTAGATATACTTAGATATACTATATTATACTTAGATGTTAAAAAAATAGTGTCGATTTTGTATTGCGCTTAAAATAATGATTCTGTGTTGAGTCAATGAATACAATTTTATACGGTACGGTAGGTCTCTCTCTACAGTCGCACAAGTCACGCGGTACCGAGTGTGATACAGGACCTCAAAAAGCTACCCATAGCATTCCACCAAAAGAGATTTTAAC
>NW_019214016.1:15195-23087 GCF_002532875.2 Varroa jacobsoni
ATATATAGTAGTGGCCTGTCTGGATACCTGACTTTCCTTAGATGGGAACGATTATGGATCGCTTGATGCGCCGTTTGACATCCCGCACGGCATGATTTGTGAACAATGCAGAACATCTTTATACATAAAACGTGATTTAAGCGTGTAATTTTTTCTTATCTACGATGGTATGCGCACCTGGAGAAATGGGCTGTTTCTTGAAGATTTTACGGATTTTACATGAAGGGCCGTATAGGTAAGTGAGACCTTGTTATTGAAGTCAGATCCATTAGATTTTTGAAGTAGATGACGCATTGATAAAATCCACTCAGCCCACCATAATCAAAGGTTATTGTACACATATCATTGCTAAGTCTTGTCCAAGCGCTTGAATTTAACCTTACTAACTTTCCAGAACTTTTGTATGCCGCGGACCGCTTCATTGGCTGCTTTCAGATACTTGTTAAACTTTTTTATGTCTAATCATGCAGCAGAACTTAGAATCCTACAGACTTATACATATGGAGGGTAGTCTTATATTCAACCAGTTGAAAATCTCCACGAATTATTTTCGCATGCTACAGCGAAAAAGCTTACACGACACGGTAGAACACATTCATTTTAGGAAAGGTTATAACTACCACAACCATCATCATTATCTTCATAATGTTCTGGTTGTCTTCATTGGTCATTTGGAGATTTGGTAGTCTCTTCCTAAGCGTCCTCAAGCTCTTCTTTCTCGTCACCTGCGCACACAGAGAAGGCCGCTTCATAATTATACTGAGCTAAAATCTGAGGCCGAGCTGAACGTAAATTTGCCCTGGTCTTTCTAAATATATATTTTGGCTTCAATTGATTTTTGACACCGCGAGAAGCTGAAAATCTGCTTTTTTATAGCTATGATTTTGCCAGAGCTGTGGGCTGGTGTAATAAGGTATACTACCCAAAATTACCCGGATTTGATTAAAGGTCAGTTTTTTTTCCTTACACGGCAGTGAAAAATACAAGAATAAACCACTATTTTTTAGCGATTTTTCTTGAAAATGATACAGTCGTCCTTTCTAGGCATCACTCTTAAGTCGTAATATACGTTGTTTTATTTTAGTACATAGCCGACAATCATCTGCCGTATAACAGATTACGCATAATTATCTTCAGGTTGTTAACCCATACTTTACTTCTGAGTAAATGCTTTTAAGTTAGAGACGATTCGATATTGCATGGATTAAACGTTTGTTACGAGGTAACTCCACAAGTTGCCGCTTGATTTGTAGTTTTCTAACTTTAATTTTTTTAGGAGATTCTGCCTTAAGCGAGTGTGGTCCATTCGCTCGGATTTCAGAATATGGTGGCACGCACGGCGAAACAACCCATTCTCAAATCTGGGGAATGATACGTTTTAATTAAGAAGCTTCACATACGCCTACATTTTTCGTTTTTGTTTACGTTGATACCCAAGTATTGAAATCTTCAATGTCTTTGTACGTTACAAACATTTTTACGATTACTTTTCGTTTCATATGCTCCTTCAGTAATTTCTCAGTTTTATACGTTCGTCAGATAAGGTTACCGGATTCCATAACTTAACATATATAAATGAATGAATTCATGTTATGCTTACCTAGTTTTCTCCCCTCCCCCACTTCTACAAACTGAGATATTTTCCGTTCAGAAAGTAGGTATATGTGGCCTTAAGTTGAATCAGACATATATTTTTGTTGCAAAGGGCGCTGGCCTTTTCTCAATCACTTTTAATTGAGTCTGTACCTCCAGTCATCATGTGGCTGATATTTTGGGAAAGTAACAAACAACACAGATTACAGTCTAATACACCGTTGTTTAACTTCGCGTTTTCTAGTCTATTATTCGTCGATTATACAATATGCGTGAGTGGTGTTGCGGCTGTCGCTTATTTCGAGTTCACGTCCGGTACTGCCGCAAAGTATTACTGCTGCTTTTCGTTCTATTTCGTTGCCGACGATATGCGAACACTTTCGTGATTCGCTTTCTCCATCCAGATACTCAGGAAACGAGCTCTTTCAGTGAGAAAGGACACGACGCGGATATTGGTTCAATTGCCGAAACTTTATTTACTCATCATCCTTTATTGTTTACATACAACTTGTTATGTACATGACATTCTACCTATGTATATATTAATATGTTTGTAGTAACATAAATATGTATCAGAAACAAATCATTCAGCCCCCGTTTATCTGGCCTTACCTTGATACAGAGTCTCAACGATTAACAGACCAAAGGAATGGAGTGCGCCTATGGAGTCTCCAAAAATATCCAATTGGCTCATATCGCTCGTATTACTCGTCAATGTAGTGCTGTTACTACTGATTGCTATGTGTTTAAACCAAACAAGTTATATAAGGCATTCACGCATTTGCAGATCAAATTAAATGACGTGCCGTTTGAGACACTTGTGTATCTCCGTTGAAGAGTCTGTCTTTTGTTTATATTGTATCCTGCATGCTTGTGTTAGATGTATATGCCGGCCGTGTTCCCGAGTGTGACTATACTAACTATGCTAAAAGCAAACTAAGAAAATTAACTAATGCTTTAATACAAACCTAGATAGCCTTTGCACTTCGGTAGCATCTTTGATGCCACCGTCTGTTGAAAGAAGTGGCGAAAGAGCCTTCAGCAATTGTGCTGGATCGATAGGCGCCTAAAAGAACAAGCAAAAGACACATTGTCAAAACACAAAATCTAACAAGTTTTCATCTACTTCTTTCATTTTATAAATAACTACGTTGGTCGACTAAGGCCGGCTAGCGACACGAACAAAAAAAGGACTCCGACGAGTCAAGTGGGGAAAATTATGATTTTCCACAAACTATACCGAAAATTCTTTCGGTACTTTCTTTATGTACTTATATTTAATGATCTCATCTAGAGCCCTTACCCACATTGATTCGCATAATCGTAATTTCAGCTCGAGCTGCCAAGATATCAGTGTAAATAGCAGACTAAATCCACAACATCTCACCCAGGTTAATAAAATTTACGTAAAAGAAGCATCCTATCACCCAGTGTATGTAACTCTAATAAAGTTACATACACTGGGTAAACTCAGATCTCATATTCGTGAAAGATACTGATAAAATAAATCCACCTCAGTAGTTGCCTGTCTGCAAGAATAACACAAATTCCCCTTCCATCGGCAACTATGTTTGCGAGCGATACGTAGTTGATCCAGACGGTTTATAATTATGGGTGATCAACAAAGGGGATAAAGTTTTGCACAGTGTACACACAGTGATTAATTGTATATAGTGGTAGTGTACATACATACACCTGTCGACTTCGTGCTTGTATTAGGAATCCGACAATAGCTTCTGAATCTCCATTCTCGTCTCGCTCCCTTTCATCCGGGAAGCGGCAGTGCAACAAAGAATGGGATCACCCACCAAGATCGACCCGTCACCCAGCTCCGTACGTTAAACGTCTCGTGGGTGTGAAATGACGGCGGTAGCGCCGGCGGGTGTTGAGGGTCGCATGTAGGTTGGGTTCTTGCGGAAGCTCTATGCGATTCAGACGAAGGGAATTATAGCGTGATTAAATGCGGTCGATATCCGTCGACACTCTACGATCGGTGAGAACAACAGTACGTCAGATTCAACTGGCGTAACATATGAACGACACAAGGGCAGCTAGATTTTCTGGCAGACGAGTATACTTTTTGTAAACTTATAAACGCGTTGACTCCATATTTATACTAAACGTCTGTCACTGTGAAAATTACTGTCGAGAAATACAGACTCAAGCTCATGATTGTATTATTTTATAAAAAGCCTGGAAGACAATTTTAGTATCTCGAAAATTATTAAAAAATTATGAAACGGACCCTAGCACCCTCATATAATTTCATATTTTTCGCCTGACTGAAATAGATACTTGCGTTCTATTTTAGTTATATTACCATTCAACGCGTTCATTTAAGTTTAACTATATATTCTTGCATTCTCAGGCAAACATTTTAAAATTACAAATCTTGGCTTGTAATTTTCAGTAACTACAAGATAACTATGTCTTGCACATGGTGATCTTAGTTGCATTTGCCAAAAGTGCTATTCTCTGCTAGAGATTTTGGGTTAACCCACGCTCATATAAAACTTGTGTGAAGGTGTAAATTTTCACACGAGGTATAATCCGGTAATTTGTAATTCAAAAAATGTTCGTTGCATTTCGCTTAAATTCGTTGGATTTTCAATCCCTACACCCCATAAACATTGTAAGACAAATTTTGCACAACATTACTACAGTATATCGACCTAGCTTACACAAATTAAATTCACATTCTATACATTACAACAATGCACCCCATATCTGCTATGCTGCTACTACTACTAAAATGAACTTGTTCACCATATAAGCGCTCAACTGTACGTGATCGAGCAACACTTGCGTCGTAAACATTTTCTTAGAAGTTACTGATAACGTACTACAGCTTACTTTAGCATATCGATTTAATATGTCGACAAGATCGGTGTAACCTTGAACGAAATGTCTAGTGGCTAGCAGGCTTTAGGCTAAACTCCATCACTCTTTTACATAATGATTTACTTTTTTGGGAACGCCTGTCAAATGCATTGATACCGAAATACATGGTATAATTATCCTAACTTGTGTAACATGTAAAATGTATCAGCTGATTAGCTCACCATTATCTCACTTCAGTGAGATGTTCTTCTTGTGCCATCTCGCCAAACGTTCCTCACCTTTAATTCGGTTACGACTTTTCAGACTACGTCAATGGTTTCAATAAAGATATACATTTGAAGACAATTTGGCCTGTATTAACTGGCGGTTTCACGCATTTACATCAGACCCGCTTCAATTGACTTCGACTGAGACGTGGAAAAATTGTAATGTCTACGATTATATTAGTAATATATTCAACATCCGCAAAGAATGTTCCGATTAACTCTTTCCTTCGAATGGTTGAGGACTGTGAGACCTCAAATCCTTCGTCGAGTGTAAATTTTAATTTGCGACTTCAGTATTTCATACTTTTCTAATTCAATAGTGACGGAAACGCAACGGATTCCAGACTAACTTGTTACTGAATTGTGTTTGGATTTTCCTAACTCAACCTGGCTGGTCTTTTGCCATGACTTCTTGGGTCATGCCACTACAACCGTCGGGTAGCTCGTAATGTTTATGTATCCTCCACTTTTACGCACATGTCCTTAGATATTCGAACGACTTACCATTGCATTGAGACTGAAGCTTCTGTTGAATGTATCCTATGAACAGAACGAAGACGTTCTATTTCCGTCTTTCTTCCTTCTAACGCCGTGCTCAGAATTTCAAGAGCCAACTAGCCTCATATTCCTTTGCCTCTTGAGCAACGCTTCTTGATATCGTTGTATCCCAATAACGACAGACGTGGTGAAAAAACGCGCAAATAAGAGGATTCAATCCAATACAAAGTCCTACGAACTTAGCATTACAAGTATTCTTGCTGTACGCTCAGAACGGGATGCTGTGAACTGTTCGCTGTGTCACCGAGTTGGCAAGAAGCGGTTATTTGCTTAACAGCATTAAGCGAAGATTCAGCCGCCGTCGCCAGCCTTCAGTTTCATGAATGATGATAGAACTTCTGAACTATCAACAAGCAATGAATACGACAGGACAAACGTTCAGCAACGCACCGATCTGTGTGCTCTGACTTTGTTAAGTCTATGCTAGAACAACTTCGGACTTTGTTGGAAAGGACAAATATCAACCTCTTATCTGTAGTGTCTGTTTTTGTCTGTTTTCCCCTTGCAGGTCGAGCACACGTTTTAGATCCTGGACGCTTCTTCGCCTTCAACATTCACTAAAAAAGATTAAGCACAAATTTAGACAACCCTACGACCGCTTACCTTTGTATAACCCTACCACCTCGGCAAAACTCATGACCCTTGTCATACTTCCATGAGGACCACAACTTCATTTCTTATTTTATAATTCCTGTGGAAACACCTCTTAATACTATCTCGCTATGTGTAGCTAACCCCAGCGCTAAAGAAATCATTCACAGTGGATGTACAAGACTTGCTGGTATACAACCGCACTTGAGCACTCCCGTGCGTACTCTACATACGTTTACCTATTATTTTAATGCGTCTACTTAATAGGAAAAACAACAAAAATCATTAAGGGGCAGTTCTTAATAGGATCGCCGATCAACCAGATCATAAGCCATCTTCAGTAGCTACATTCGCTATATAACTGCCCTACTGTATAAAAGTCGGGTCTGGGACTACACGATATAATCTCGCCTTCTGGCTAACATTCGGGCAAATTTATGTGATTCACTCCGCTTCACCGGTTACGCTGAAGCATATGGCATTTTAAGATTTGCTCACTCAGTATCGCTTTAATCGCAAGGAATACGAGACATTTCGTTTTATTGCTTTATCAAGTCTTAGCGACGTGTTTTTTACAGTCTAGCTTGCGCTGATCATACAACTGTTGCTGCTGTTGTTATCTATAGCGTACCACGAAATCAGTCTTCCACATACGTGCAACAAACTCCTTATCGAAAGTCAATTACAATATCTTTCAAAACTTCTTGCTGCTCATGACTGTAGACAGGATAAAGACGTAACTGGTCTGGTCTGGTCTAAGATATTGGATTATACGTGATGAAATCCGCACATGGTGCAAGACAAATCGATCGCCGTGACATTTTATGGGCTATAATTACCATGTAGTGATACCTTGTTAACAGGGAAAACAAATACAGCAAATATGTCAGCAAGTTTTAGTTGGTGTTTCTTAATTTCACCTTGTATTCAATCTGGATTCGGCCTGATATTTTTTGCCGCTTAGCCAACAGAGGATTCTGTAAATCTACACTGAACCAATAACAGGTCTTTCAGATACAAATATATCTTGTAAGGTTAGGTTAGGTTATGTCTAACTCATTAATTTCCTTCAATAATCTATTGAACGCATGCACTTCGAATGTGTTACTTTCTAGTGGATTCACATGTCATTTGGAAGACTCGCTTCTAGGCAAGCTTACACCAGTTATTACTAGTTAGCTATTAATAATTCGATCACATCTCCCGATATATGTAATAATAATTTCTATTAACAACACGTTATAAAAGATGGCTGCGTCTACTCTATCACCTGCTTACTCTCATCTTCGTTGTAACTTTTAAACTCCGATTTGTTTGTGTGACTTTTTCCTGCGATTTTTCCCCAGTATTCGTTGCAGGTCGGCATATTTCGTTGTTATTCTCGTTGTTGTTTAAACTGCGATTAACATTAGCACCCATTATCAAACATTTTGGGCAAGGGAATAGTACACCTTACTTGACGCATACGCGCGATCAGCGTCGCGAGAAGGTAAGCGAATGTACTGGCCGTGTGTCATCATATCGCACTTCTTTGAAATATGTAGAAACAACTACTTTTAGTCGATCAGCATAGCCTCTAACAGACGTGCGCATGCTTACCAGCGAATCAATTTCCCGACAATCAAAACGTCAGCCAGCGTCCCAACTAAACAGAAGATTCTTCAATGCAACTGAGACAATCGTTTGCGCTGATACATTCTGTTCATACTCGCCGGTGTGCATCATCACCATCCCAATGACACTTAATACCAAAATAATACTAAACAAGCTGCTCCAGAACTCCAGTGAGGTGCAGGAACCTGTTGGCGACGAAAACGAAGTCACATGAGCTGGCGGAGCTCCCTCGAGGACTTTATAAATACCCCAGGTCGATACAGCAGGTACAGTATTCCCCAACAAAGAAACTACTCTTTGTCTGTTCGTTGCTTCATGACAGCAGCGCCACCGGGATCTACTACAAGATAGATTATATATTCGTTGCTCTCCACCAGAGAACAACGGGTACAGGATTATGTGAAGGGATAGAGGGGGAGGGTGAACCTT